>NC_056452.1:25223744-25308744 GCF_018296145.1 Oncorhynchus tshawytscha | reverse complement strand
GGGTGAGAGTCATGGTGGGTGAGAGTCATGGTGGGTGAGAGTCATGGTGGGTGAGCGTCATGGTGGGTGAGCGTCATGGTGGGTGAGAGTCATGGAGGGTGAGCGTCATGGTGGGTGAGCGTGTGTGTAGAAACTGCTTCACCTTCAGTCTCAGAACAATGTTTCCCAAGAAATCATCCTGGCCTTTTAATTTCTTAGCATCCTTGATCATCCTGAATGGGAACATAAACAATCAACATTGGGATATTGTGTGTGCGTGTGCGTGTGCGCGTGCGTGCGTGCGTGCGTGCGTGCGAGTATGTGTGTGTGAGCTCTACCTCCTCAGTCCATGGAAGTTGGTTCTGATCTCTTCAAGCTTCTGTGCCAGAGACACCTCCTCATCCCTGTCCCTACGAGAGAGAGATCAGACATTAATAAGGAAAAAGATTTTCTGTTGGTTTGTTTTCCTTCAAGCCGACTAACAAACAGTAGACAGGAACACATCAGAATAAATTCATTCCCAAATACAGTTGGTACAATTTGCCTTATTGTTATTCAAACTATCCTTATTAGTTCCCAATATTGGCCAACATTTCATCCATACTTGCCTTGTTATTAGGACCATAATGTTGATGTTTCTATGGTTACAGTACTGGTTACTCACCACATCTCCATGTGGAAGCTTGCCCCGTCAGTTTCTTCAAACTCCCTACCAGCCCAGGGGAAGAGAGAGGTTTATAATCTTCATTAAAGACACTTAATATATTTTAAATAATATATATATTTACAAAAAATGGATTGGAAATGATGCAGACAATTACATTGACAGAAGCCACAATCTATCTGCACTATGAAAGCTGATCTACACCCTAAAATAATAATAATAAACTGAAACACAAATAAAAGACACTACATGAGTAGCTTCAGTGTTCACTTTATCAGGACGTTCAAGGCAGTACAAACTGATCTGGGACCAGGCTAACAGGACGTTCAAGGCGGTACAAACTGATCTGGGACCAGGCTATCAGGACGTTCAAGGCAGTACAAACTGATCTGCGACCAGGCTAACAGGACGTTCAAGGCAGTACAAACTGATCTGGGACCAGGCTATCAGGACGTTCAAGGCAGTACAAACTGATCTGGGACCAGGCTATCAGGACGTTCAAGGCGGTACAAACTGATCTGGGACCAGGCTATCAGGACGTTCAAGGCAGTACAAACTGATCTGGGACCAGGCTAACAGGACGTTCAAGGCAGTACAAACTGATCTGGGACCAGGCTAACAGGACGTTCAAGGCAGTACAAACTGATCTGGGACCAGGCTATCAGGACGTTCAAGGCTGTACAAACTGATCTGGGACCAGGCTATCAGGACGTTCAAGGCTGTACAAACTGATCTGGGACCAGGCTATCAGGACGTTCAAGGCTGTACAAACTGATCTGGGACCAGGCTATCAGGACGTTCAAGGCTGTACAAACTGATCTGGGACCAGGCTATCAGGACGTTCAAGGCTGTTTCTGGGACCAGGCTATTCCAAGGCACCCTATGTAAACTCATAGGTGTGTTCTATGTATGTAACAGATAAAGCAACACCTCACGGCACAACGCCTCTCCCCTATTTGAACTAGATAGTTTGTGTGTATGTATTGATATGTAGGCTACTTGTGTCATTTTTAAATGTATGTAGTTCTGTCCTTGAGCTGTTCTCATCTATTAATGTTCTGTATTATGTTTCATGTTTTGTGTGGATCCCAGGAAGTATAGCTGCTGCTTTTGCAACAGTTAATGGGGATCCTAATAAAATAACAAATAGAACATAGAACATAGAACCTATCTAAATGTTCCTTCACGCACAGTACGAAGGTTTGGTTCCAGATGGGGTTGAGGGTCTGTTTCTTGGTTTCTGTCGTGTAAACCTCCTCGTCTGAGACGGCGTCCTTCACCACGGCTTTACGGGGTTTAGATCTGGACCGTCGTGTCTTGCTCTCCTTCTCATCCTCCAGGATGGTCAGCAAGCAGTATGGGTCACTGAAACCTGGGGACAACACATCACACCGGAGGATTCACAGACCACAACTGCTAGATCTGCGGTTCCTAAACGGACCAACCTAAATCCAGAACTCTCTTGGCCACCTCCAGATAACCAAAGTAGTTGAAGTACATTTGATTGTGTTCACAGATCTGAAGTATGACGTACCACTGATGTCTTTTCCCAGGATGCCCTTGGCTTCCTTCACAGTGGCCATCAGACAGTAGACTGGAGGCTGTGGACAAGACTCAGACTTCGTATGACAGAACCAGTGGAGGCTGCTGAGGGGAGAACAGCTCATAATAATGGCTGGAACGGAGCAAATGGAATGGTATCAAACACCTGGAAACCATGGAAACCAATGTGTTTGATGTATTTGATACCATTCCACTGATTCCGTTCCAGTCATTACCACAGTCCCGTTGTCCCCAATTAAGATGCCACCAACCTCCTGTGGACATAACCCCCTTAGATGCTGTATAGGTAAATACTGCTGGGTCAAATGGCTTCTCCTAGAAGTATGAAACTCCTCTGCGTACTCACCTCTGTGTTCTGGACCCTCTCTGTCAAACTCTGGTGCTCATCCTCTGCCATAGAGAAAGCCTGAAGGGGGAGGGGTAGTTTGATAGCAACAAGGTACTGTATTAGTATTTGGACAATAAAATAATCAGAACACATTTGGTCAGTAAGAGGTTTAGGATAGAGTAAGTTGAGAGTGTTTGGTTAGATGTCATGTCTGTGAGAGGGTTAGAATAGAGTAAGTTAAGAGTGTTTGGTTAGATGTCATGTCTGTGAGAGGGTTAGAATGGAGTAAGTTGAGAGTGTTTGGTTAGATGTCATGTCTTTGAGAGGGTTAGAATAGAGTAAGTTGAGAGTGTTTGGTTAGATGTCATGTCTGTGAGAGGGTTAGAATAGAGTAAGTTGAGAGTGTTTGGTTAGATGTCATGTCTTTGAGAGGGTTAGAATAGAGTAAGTTGAGAGTGTTTGGTTAGATGTCATGTCTGTGAGAGGGTTAGAATGGAGTAAGTTGAGAGTGTTTGGTTGTCACCTCTCTGATGTATTGGTGCAGCTGGTTATCAGTGAAGACCTCTGCTGAGGCTGGCTTCCCCAGCTTATGGATGATGGTGTACAGCAGCTCTTTATACAGCGGCTTGAGCTGGGGGGGGGGCAACAAACATCAACCTTTAATAGGGTCTCTTAAACGACATACTAATGTGCCACCTCCTGTAGCTAAAAAGTCTTTGAAAACTAGCAGAATTATTCTGTTATAGCGATGATACCTCTTGCTCCTTGTGTCTCTTCTCCTTCTCTTCTGGGTTCTCATTCTCTTTAAAGTCCTGAAAGTACATCCCCATCCTGTTATCTACTGTGGGTTCTTAATTCAGGAAGTGCTGAAGTCACAAAGTCACAGTTTGTGAAGTTATTGTGTACGAGCCTACTTAGTAGTTTATTTGATCATGGCAGATACAAACAAGACACGGCATCGTTGATTATGACATTTATTGCATCAGGCTTTAGCTCATACTGCTTATTAACAACATTAGTCCTTATGTGGAGAAAATAGGAGCTGGACCTACCCTCTTGTCCTTCTGTCTCCTGGTCATCCCCAGTTTACGGGCAGGGGAGCTCTGAGAAGGAGGGGGAGGAGGAGAGCAGTTACACACAATACATTTATACACTATCCCTTGTTTGTGGGAAGCAGATATGGCAAAATAGCATTCATATTTCTGGCATATTTAAAATATGTTGTTGAAGTAGAGAGGTTCTGCTCACTGTACCTGTCTCTGTCTGTTCCTGGTTGAGCCACGAGCCTGTATGTGGAAGAGAAACAACCCAGTTTAGCCACTGGTGGTCAGGTAATCCGTGGCCCTACACTATAGACGGGCCAACTGTACTTGCTGTGACATATCAACAGTGCAACAGTGGGGAGCTTGAGAAATGTCTGTGTTTTTAATGTGGAAATATCTCATGCAAATAGCAGGGTGACACTAGTTAGGTCAGGGACTTCCTCATGTGAGGCAATACGGGAACTACTCGTCTCCAGTTTCAGAACAAAAAATATAGGACAGGATAAGAAAGATCTGACAAGGACACAGATAAAACAGGAATGCATACACATATACACACACACATGCATTCACAGACACGCGGCTATCAAAACTATGGATTTCTCGTCTGTGGTTCTTCTATGAGAAGTGAAAACACCTCCCTCGGTGTCGTCTGATTTCCCGAAACACTGATTGTGCCGAAGTATGATTCATGGTCACATCCCACTGGGTACAGACATCATTTCAACGTCTAGTCTTGATTGACATTTGGTTAAGTTGTTAACTAACTAATTCAATGTGAAATCAACCAAAATTGTCACAATGTCATTAGATTTAGGTTAAAAGTTTTGGGGGAAAACATACTAAATTCCCTTACGTTGAGGACCTTTTTAAAATCCAATGAGTTTTCCATGTTGATTCAATGTCATTACATTTTCATGTGGAATGTGGAAACAACGTCGATTGAACCAGTTTTTAGCCAAGTGAGATCTTATCTTAGAATACCAAATGGACTGCATGTAACCCTCACAGAACGAGTACATTCATAATAGACAACAGTCAGCTAGTCTTATCAAAACATCAATGATCATGACACATTTTCGACTCAATACAAAGATATGTTCAAGTCACTCAAAACAGAAGAGCATTTCACCGTTGGTGAAAATAAAGTTTCGCAAACCGATTTGACCTCAGCATCCGTTTTTTTGTTGTTGAGGCCATCATCCCAAACTGTTATCCGAGAGGGCATCAAACCCCCAACACATACACACACATTGGAACCTGATGATGTCCATAGTGGCAACATGTAATTGAACCCCTTCCTAATAAATTGGGCCAATACCAATACGATGAATGTGTTTCACAGAAGAAGAATGTCGTGGATCTATTTTGATCCTTATTACAGACGAATGAGAAAAAACATACAGTGAGGTGCAGAGGTATTTGGACAGTGACAATTGTTGTTTTGGATCTGTACTCCAGCACTGGATATGAAATGATACAATGACTATGAGGTTAAAGTGCAGCTAGTCAGCTTTAATTTTAAGGTATTTTCATCCATATTGGCTGAACCGTTGAAATTACAACACTTTTTGTAGATAGTCCCCCATTTTAGGGAACCAAAAGTAATTGGACAAATTCTACTAATACTAAACCTTTCACTACTTTAATACAATAGAAGTGATTTTGTCCAAATACTTTTGTTTCCCTAAAATGTACAAAAACTGATGTAATTTGTAAACGGTTCATTCAATATGAAATCCAAATGTTCTGGAGTGCAGAGCCAAAACAACAACAAAATGGTCACATTTGGACCTCACTGTATTAAATTAACTGATTTGTAACACGACAAAGTTTGGTACTTGCCTGGTCGGGAGGTTGCAGCAGGTTGTCTCCGATTGTGGACAACCCATCCTGGCTTGGCATCATGGTTGAGGTGGATGAACAGCCAAATACCCTTCTCTGCTGAGGCTGTGTGGCTGAAGGTTTTCTGCTGTGTTTAAAGGAATGAGAGGCAGTGAGAGGTTATACAAGAGAGTAGTGCAGACTGGGGCCGAGCTGTCACTTAGCAGGAAGGTATCATTTCCTGTTGAAGATGGTTGCTGTGACTTTCTGTTTCTTCATCTCTCTCTTTCTCTCTCGCATGCACACACAAACACAACACATGCATAAACAGACAAACAAACCCCGAAAAACAAATGGCTATGTCCTGTTATTTGTGGATTAGGAATGACAATTACATGTAAATAATGTACATGGTTGATTTGCATTAGGCATGGAAATGTCCACAACAGTAATCCTTTTACATAAAAAGCATGGCACGAGATATAACAAAGGATTAAACTTGGAAGTTGGGAGGTCAACCCCTGCACAGTAAACCAGCGCACCAATTACAGTCAGGAGAAGAGCTTCTCAGAAACCCACTGCTAAAGAAGGTGGGCAGCAACATGGGCTTTTGCAGCCTGCGCTGACCACAAAGAGTACCTATCACACCCCTGGTAGGCTGAATATGCAAGCTCAATCTGAATGTGGCTAACACATACACACGTATACCCACACAGTAAAACACTGACTCAGTGTGTGTGTGTGTGTGTGTGTGTGTGTGTGTGTGTGTGTGTGTGTGTGTGTGTGTGTGTGTGTGTGTGGAAAGGGGTAATAATGCAGGCTAGCTGTTTTTGACCTAAATGAATCCCCCGCAGAGAAAATAAACTTAATTTGATGCGATGTTACACTTCGTCTTTGTTGCGTTGTGCTTTTTCCTGACATACAGGGATGAGTAGCCTACACACAAGGTTGTGTCTTCGTCAACAAATGTATGGTGTCCACAAAATGAAGAGACCATGACCACTTTCACCCTCCTGTGTCAGTAAGTACTCTACATTTTGGGGAGCGCTCTTTTGAAATCAACTGTTAATATTGACAATTTAGTCAATTAGCAGATGCTGTTATCCAAATCGAATTACAGGAGCAATTAGGGTTGAGTGCATTGCTCAAGAGCACAAAGACAGATTTTTCACCTAGTCGGCTCGGAGATTCAAACCAGCAATCTTTCTGTTACTGGCCCAACACTCTTAAATGCTGCATTAACTAAAAACAGCATGGCAAAAAACTTCACTGAGGTTAATTACATCTTTCTAATATCGTCCACTCTCTCTGGAGGCAACTATTAAGAGATTATAGAGCTATTCCTTATCTAACCTTTAACCATTTTACAATTCAACTCCAATGGGCTACGGACGTCCCACGGATCCCGAATAGCACGGACTGTTCCAGTAACGGCACAAAAAGAACCACTTCTCAGAGATGACGTCACCGTGTGGACGTAACGCACGTCGGAAGTGCAGGTGCATCAGCATCACAACAAGAGAGGGACAAGGCTGGCTGGTAACGGGGAGGCGATTTGATCCAGTTCACATTTCAGATAGCATCTGTCATTATTTAACGTTGTTCATTCCACACTCGGTAACATCGCAATGGCTTTGAATAAGAACAATTCTGAATCTGGAGGCGTCATTATCACCAACAACGAAAGGTAAACGTTTTAGCTAGTTTATTCGTACTAGCGTAGTGCTTTTCAGTCAACGTGAGCAAGTTAGCCGTATACGTTCCGTTAGCTAACTGTGTGCATATAGCCAGCTATGTAGTCTGTAGCTTATATTTTTGTGTAATTTACCAGCTAGCCATTCAATGTTTTGTAGTTACTGTAGCGTTGGCATTGCGTATTATTTCAGGCACCAAGCTAACAGATCTTGCCTTGTGTCTTGTCAACACTTGGCCGGGACTCTTGTTTACCATAATGATGGTCATCTTGTGTTGACTGCCGATCACGTCAACTCATCGGGTGAGGTTGAGCTAAGTTAGCCCCTACAAAGTTGCAAAATATAGCTAAATAACTAACTAGTTAGCAAAGGATAGCCTGATCTGGCAAATAGTGTAGCTATTTTCCCGAACATAGCTAACGTTACGTATCTGTCATGCGGGTCTGGGGGTTAACAGGTAAGATGTTATAACTAGCCTCCTAGCCAGTCACCAGTGTTGGAAAAACGACCCAATTGTCATACTTTCGTAAAAGTAAAGATACCTTAATGTACCGAACAAAAATATAAACGCTACATGTGAAGTGTTGGTCCCATGTTTCATAAGCTGAAATAAAATATCCCACTATTTTTCCATACGCACCAAAAGTTTATTTCGGTCAAATGTTGTGCCCAAATTGGTTTACATCCCTGTTAGTGAATGTGTCTCCGTTGTTAAGATAGTCCATACACCTGACAGGGGTGGCATCTCAAGAAGCTGATTAAACAGCATGATCATTAGGTGAAACTTGTCATGGGGACAATAAAAGGCCTCTCTAAAATTTGCAGTTTTGTCACACAACACAATGCCACAGATGTTTCAAGTTTTCAGGGAACCCAGGACCTCCACATCTGGCTTCTTCACCTGTGGGATCGTCTGAGAACCGCCACCCAGACAGCTGATGGAGCCAAGGAGTATTTATGTCTGTAATAAAGCCCTTTTGTGGGGAAAAACACATTCTGATTGGCTGATTAGCCAAGTGGGTGGACCTATGCCCTCCCAGGCCCACCCATGGCTGCACTCCTGTCCAGTGAAATGCCTAGATTAGGGACTAATTAATTTCTTTCACTTTACTGATTTCCTTATATGAACTGTAACTCAGTAAAATTGTTGCATATTTAATTTTTGTTCAGTATAGAAAATGACCAGTTAAAGTCATCTAGTGTAGTAATACATGTGTAAAAGTATTTTGTTTTAAATATACTTAAGTATTAAAAGTATAAATAATTTCAAATCCCTTTTATATTAAGCAATCTAGACAGTCCCATTTTCTTATTTTAATTTAATTTACGATAGCCAGGGGCACACAAAGCATGTGTGTTTTTAGTGAGTCAGCCAGATCAGAAGGCAGTAGGGTTGACCAGTGATGTTCTCTTAATAATTGTGTGAATTGGACCATTTTCCTGTCCTGCTAACCCTTCGAAATGTACTTTTGGGTGTCAGGGAAAATTTTTAAAAAGTACTTTATTTTCTTTAGGAATGTAGTGAAATAAAAGTTAAATAGTGAAGTACAGATACACCCCCTTATATATATATATATAACTTTTTTAATTTTTTTAACACCACTGCCAGCCACGAGTGTCATCAGGCCCAAGCCTATTATACCTTACTAGGTCTTTACTGAAGAGAAGCAATGGATCCCTTTAGGTAACTGACCAATTTAGACAGTTGCACAATGGCCCCTAATCTCATAATCTTGCTCTTTACTGCAGAGATACAATGGGTCACTTTAGGTAACTGAACAGCTTGGACCCCTTTTAGGTAACGGACCAGCTTGGACCCCTTTTAGGTAACGGACCAGCTTGGACCCCTTTTAGGTAACTGACCAGCTTGGACCCCTTTTAGGTAACTGACCAGCTTGGACCCCTTTTAGGTAACTGACCAGCTTGGACCCCTTTTAGGTAACTGACCAGCTTGGACCCCTTTTAGGTAACTGACCAGCTTGGACCCCTTTTAGGTAACTGACCAGCTTGGACCCCTTTTAGGTAACTGACCAGCTTGGACAGTTACACAATGCCCCTAATCTCTTAAACCTGTTTTTATATTTTTTTATATATTTTTATATATATATATATATATATATATTTTAGCTCCATGTGGTTATGAAAAAGGATGATTGTCATGTTGATTTTAGATAAAGTAATAACGAATTGGCTTGCAACATCAACCTTATATGTTGGCAAATATGTGTCGTCAGTGTGTTGATGAGCTATGAGAATGTGGAGCTGGTGTTCTGTGAAGCAGAGTGCCTGCCTGGTGCCTTCAGGAAGAGTAAGAAGGGGAGTATCTTCCTGACCCCCTACAGGGTAAGAGGAGACACACTTCTTTACCATGCAAACATATTATGCAACCAACACCTTAGCCCCTAACCTATAGGCACCTATCTAGGTATGAAAGGATGGCTGTAAATCAAGTTGTCTCTCCTCAGGTGATATTTGTGGCAAAGGGGGGTCGTGATGCTCTGCAGTCCTTCATGATGCCTTTCTACCTGATGAAGGGCTGTGAGGTCAAACAGCCTGTCCTGGGGGCCAACTACATCAAAGGCACAGTCAGCGCAGAGCCCGGAGGTGTGTTTGTGTGTGAGAGGGCGAGAGAGAGAGAGGGAGTCTGACTGTGTTTCCCACAAGCCCTCAATGAACTTCACACTGATTACCTGAGAAATATACGATGTACATTTATTAGACGTATCTAGCCAAGGACCACTGCTGTGCTAAAAATTGACTATAGAAATCAGGATTATATTTATTTTAGTTTTGAAAGTTGGTAACTGTACTTCTCACTTTCCAGGGGGCTGGGAGGGCTGTGCCACCTTTAAGATGGTGTTTGCTGCAGGAGGAGCCATAGAGTTTGGACAGTACATGTTACAGGTCGCTGCACAAGGTAAAGGACTTTCGGAGCTGATTCTGTGATCAATTTTCCCAGTAACTATCTCCTTTTTAAATGGCTAGATTTAAATGTCTTTCCCCCCACTTCCCCTGTGCAGCGTCCAGAGGGCAGCCTGTGAGTGGTGGCTTTGGGGGTTGTCCCTACATGGGCAATGGGGCCTATGCTTACCCTCCTCCCCCAGCCAATGGGTACCCGGCGGGACCCCCACCCGGGTATTCTTACCCCAACCCCCCTCCACAAGGTACGGATCAGACTACTGTTGTCTTCCTATGTATTTATTTTTGTACTTGTCTAATTGAAAATGGGAAAACCTAAGTTAATTATAACCAGTCCATGTAATATTGTTTCATATGTACTGTTTGTTTCTCTGCAGGTGTATTCTACCCCAACCCACCAGCGTTTGATGGTCCTGCGGCCTACATGCCCCCTCCTCCCTACTCCGCCCCCCTGGGGCAGCAGGCCCCCCACGACCCTGCCCTGCCTTCCACACCTGCAGGTCAGAATACATTTAGGTTATCTTTCTTTTCTTGTCTTTTTTTGCAAAGTACCTTCAGTAATGGTAGTTTAATTAGCGTGATGTGAGTGAGCCCATGCTGCCGACACATTAAGTAAGGACAATGAATTCACTTCTCTTGCTTTCTATGTGTTTCTCCCCCACTTCTCTCTATTTTCACTGGTGTTTCTCTCTCCTTCCATCAGCAGAGGCAAAGGCAGCAGAGGCAGCAACCAGTGGCAGCTGTTCCACACTTCCTCCCACCTACTTGCCACAGGTACCCCTGTTTAGCACTTTTTTACCAACCTAAATCTGATGTGTAGGAACACATTTTAATCTAATAGACATACAGTACCAGCCAAAAGTTTGGACACCTACTCATTCAAGGGTTATACATTTTTTTTTTTTTTTTTTAATACTATTTTCTACATTGTAGAATAATAGTGAAGACTTCAAAACTATGAAATAACATCTATGGAATCAGGTAGTAACCAAAAAAAGCGTTAAACAAATCCAAATATATTTTAGATTCTTCAAAGTAGCCACCCTTTGCCTTGATGAAAGCTTTGCACACTCTTGGCATTCTCTCAACCAGCTTCACCTGGAATGCTTTCCAACAGTCTTGAAGGAGTTCCCGCATATGCTGAGCACTTGTTGGGTGCTTTTTCTTCACTCTATGGTCCAACTCATCCCAAACCATCTCAATTGGTTTGAGGTCGGTTGATTGTGGAGGCCAGGTCATCTGATGCAGCACTCCATCACTCTCCATCTTGGTCAAATAGCCTTTACACAGCCTGGAGGTGTGTTTTGGGTCATTGTCCTTTTGGAAAAACAAATGATAGTCCCACTAAGCACAAACCAGATGAGATGGCATATCTCTGCAGAATGCTGTGGTAGCCATGCTGATTAAGCGTGCCTTGAATTCTAAATGAATTACAATGTCACCAGCAAAGCACCATCACACCACCTCCTCCATGCTTCACGGATGGGAACCACACATGCAGAGATCATCCATTCACCTACTCTGCGTTCCACAAAGACACAGCAGTTGCAACCAAAAATCTCTAATTTGGACTCACCAGTCCAAAGGACAGATTTCCACCGGTCTAATGTCCATTGCTCGTGTTTCTTGGCCCAAGCAAGTCTCTTCTTCTTATTCGTGTCCTTTTAGTGGTGGTTTCTTTGCAGTGATTTGACCATGAAGGCCTGATTCAAGCAGTCTCCCCTGAAGAGCTGATGTTGAGATGTGTCGGTTACTTGAACTCTGTGAAGCATTTATTTGGGCTGCAATTTCTGAGGCTGGTAACTCTAATGAATTTACCTCTGCAGCAGAGGTAACTCTTGTGTCTTCCTTTCTTGTGGCGGTCCTCATGAGAGCCAGTTTCATCATTGCGCTTGATGGGTTTTTGCGACTGCACTTGAAGAATCTTTGAAAGTCCTTGAAATGTTTCGGATTGACTGACCATCTCTTAAAGTAATGATGGACTGTCTCTTTGCTAATTTCAGCTGTTCATACCATAATATGGCCTTTACTAAATAGGGCTGGCTGTCTTCTGTATATCACCCCTACCTTGTCACAACACAACTGATTGGCTCAAACACATTAGGAAGGAAAGAAATTCCACAAATTAACTTTTAACAAGGCACACCTGTTAATTGAAATGCATTCCAGGTGACTACCTCATGAAGCTGGTTGAGAGGATGCCAAGAGTGTATAAAGTGGGCAAAGGGTGGCTGCATTGAAAGATTAAAAATTATATATATTTTTAACACCTTCGTTGTTGTTTGTTGCTACATGATTTCATACTTTTGATGTTTTCACCATTTTTTATTTTATTTTTTTACAATGTGGGAAAATGGTACAAATAAAGAAAAACCCTTGAAAGAGTAGGTGTCCAAACTTTGGACTGGTACTGTAATTAACATAAGTTTTGATTTAGAAGGGTATGGATTCTCCTCATTTAAAAAATATTTAAATTGTTTGTACTTTGGCCCAGCATCAGGTAGGAGAGGCAGGGTCATTGCGGGAGGTACATGCAGACAGCTGCCCCGACCAATAAACAAAGAGCAGGTCAGAGTACAGCCAATGAATGCTGTGCAGGAAGCGGCACAGGACCAATGGGCGCACACTGTAGTGCTTTTAACTGTTTGTTGTCTTCCATACTGTGTATATCTGTAATGTGTTTTTCTCCTCTTCTCCAGGACAACCCACCCCCCTACTCCCCTACTGAAGACAAGAAGAGCCAGTAGAGAGCCTGTATCTCAGCTCCCACCCCTCCTTCACACAGCCTGTACCACCACCCCATCTCTCTATCCCTATGATGTCTTTGTTCCTCCTTTCTCTTCCACCAACCCCTCCTTTTGGTCTATATCCTCTCCTCCCCTCCTCTGGCCAGTCTCTTAACTCACAACCAGCTAGCTATGTCAGCTCCACTCTCCCCAGCTCGTGTACAGGCAGTTACCTTCTGAGTTCCACTAAACAGTTCTCTCCACCTGACTTTAACTAAACAGTGTTACTTACAGCTTTTCTAGTGGTTGATGATATGATTGTAGCTTGTTTGAGCCAAAGATGTCAGGAAAAATGGGAATATTAGGTTAAGACGGTGTTTTTGACTGAGGTTTAGTAGTATTTTTGGGTACCTGCCTTTTTCTGCATTGCCAAACACTACATTTTCTTGCCAGATCAGACAACGGCAAGTTGGCTAAAGCAGAAACGGACAGACATGCAGGCTCAAGGTTTAGCAGGTTGTTTTGGTGAGAACCTGGTTTATTTCAGAAGACCGTTGATGACTAATTGAACAGGACTGTGATTTCTCAGCTTTCCAGGGGCTAGCGAAAGGCTGTATATTGTTGATTTCATTTATTATTTCTCTGTACAGGCTTTTAATGTGACAACTTTTAATGAGAGGATAGCAGTAGATCATTGGACCAGGTCTTTGTTGAAAATGTACATATCTGAAATAACACCCTTCTATAAAGGGAATATAGTGTAATTTGAGACTTTCCGTTGTGTTGATAGGAACCAAAATGTCCGGTATAGTGGACAGCTATCTAGAACACTAAGAATCCCTGATCCTAGTTGAACTATCAAACTACATGGAAAGATGATCTTAGCTATCTGCGACTTCCTGTGTGTGTATATAGAGCAGTTGCCCTATGATGTCATGTCCTGTGTCACTCTTCTGAACATTCTAGAACTTACTCACCCACCACATCACATCAAGGAAATTAAACAAATGAAATAGTTCCTTGCATCACATCACTCTGCAGTGTTCTGGACTAACAGATTAGATCAATAGTCACATCTAACTACACTGATGGCTATCAACTTCTCTTGTGGTGTGTCCTTCACTGACATGTTTGAGGTCAGTCTCCTGAATCTGATCTGAGCACCTTAATATTTGGGCATCTCTCTTTCTCTCTGGCACAATGCAGCTGGAAGATTCTTTGCACTTTCAGAATGCTATGCATCGGGCCTCTTTGCGCCTGCCATGGCTATGTGTATAGTAAAAAAAAAAGTCAGATATGGCTATATTTATTTCAAGTTCCCACTAATTTATTGATTAATTCATTTGAAATGGTCAAATATATTATTAAAAAGACCAAAGCATGGGCTCAATTGTAACTAATATGGATTGAATTTTTATTAAACTGATCTTGTGATGTGAAGTGTGTCCATTTTATTCATTTTATTCACAAACAAGTCATTGCCTTGTTTAACAAAACGACAAGCTGTCTAAATCGGAAGACCACATTTTAAATACCATATTTGTCCAGTTCCAACTTCCAACACAAAGTAGTGCAAAACATTTAACGTCAGCTCCATTACAAATCCAACAGGAACTTCTGTGAAATTTCTTCAGCCTTTAGGGACCCTAGACATGTGCTTTTCCCTTCTCTTATGGAAAACCGGTTTCCCGCACAGTAGTCATTTCCAGTTCCTAACTGTGCTCACGGTTCTGAGAACCTGCAAATCCACAACAGTATCCCAAAGACTAGTCCACTGTCCTGAGTGATCCCATATTTCAGAAGAGTCCCGTGTCACATATGTACTTACTAGTCGCTCCCGTTCAAGTCTGTGTCCCACAACAGGACTGTAAAAACATCTGTACAGTAAGGTGAGATCACAATACTCATCAGCTTTGCAAGACTAGTCCCTTATGACATTGTTAGCTCAGTTGTTCCCTTTCGTGTTGTCGTCATGGCGAGCAGAGGGTGACGCTGACGCCCTCCCCTATCCGACAGGCAGGGGAACAGCTCCTGAGTGAAGGCACAGTAGAAGGAATGCAGCCTCATCTGCCTGTCTTCGTAGTACGTCAGCGTTCCCGCCTCGTAATCCAGCAGCATTACAATGTGGTTGTAATGACCAGCCACCGTCTCCAGGCGTTCAGCTGATCCTCGTCCAGCTGGAGGCTCCAGGACAGATCGTTCATTACCACCATGCTACTCTTTCCCTTTTCCTTCCTGGGGATGCCCTCATAGGTGAACTGGGGGAGAGACGCAGGGGTCAAAGGTTATGTTGGGAAGTCTCAAAAGACACAGGTGCAATTCTATAGTCCCCAAACTCAACTCTGGACCTGGAAGCCAGTTACACTGCTCCCCCCCCTGTTGTCAGTTGAATAGCCCTGCTCTGGGCTACCATGGCCTTCACACTCTGACCCCCTGCTCTGGGCTACCATGGCCTTCACACTCTGACCCCCAGGTAGGCCCATGGCTTGGACACCTCCAGCTCCCAGTACTGCTTTCTGTGTTTGAAGCCCTGGAAGCAGAGCACATGCCAGGTGTAGTCTTGGCGAGTACTCGTGGGCGGGGACACGGCGCAGCGCTCCTCCTGGGAGAGTAGCAGGTGACTGTTGGCCGTACGAGGGTCAGAGTGCAGCGGTCTGTGGAGGGAGCATGTGAGAAGATGCATATTAGTCACAATTGGCTCTAAAACAGCAGATAGGCAATACATCATGGTTATGTTGGCAAACTTTTTTTATCATCCTTCCTTTTGAGTGACAAAAATTTCACCCATAATATGTTTTGGATACAAATGCTCAATTGATTATGAATTAGGTTGAGTGGGCCGGGAGCTGATATTCATGAGCCTTGATGAGCTCATTTGAAATGCTTATTATATGGAATAAACACAGTGAGTAAAGTGTTGGTTCCATGTTTCATGAGCTGAAATGAAAGACCCCAGAAATGTTTCATATACACAAAAAGCTTATTTCTCTAAAATGTTGGCAACAAACTTGTTTACATCCCTGTTAGTGAGTATTTCTCCTTTACCTAGATAATCCATCCAACTGACAGGTGTGGCATATCAAGAAGCTGATTAAACAGTATGGTTATTACACAGGTGCACCTTGTGCTGGGGACAAAAGGCCACTCTAAAATGTACTGTTTTAGACCATGTGTAACCATGCCAGCCCAGAACCTCCACATCCAGCATCTTCACCTGCAGGATTGTCTGAGACCAGACATCCGAACAGCTGATGAAACTGAGGACTATTTCTATTTGTAATAAAGCTCTTTTGTGGGGAAAAGCGTATTCTGATTGGCTGAGCCTGGCTCCCAAGTGGGCGTATGCCCTCCAAGCGCCACCCATGGCTGCGCCCCTGCCCAGACATGAAATCCATAGATTTAGCCTAATGAATTTATATCAATTGACTGATTTCCTCATATGAACTGTAATTCAATAAAATCGTTGAAGTTGTTGCATGTTTTATGTTATCTACAGTTGAAGTCGGAAGTTTACATACTCTTAGCTTGGAGTCATTAAAACTCTTTTTTCAACCACTCCACAAATTTCTTGTTAACAAACTATAGTTTTGGCAAGTCGGTTAGGACATCTACTTTGTGCACGACACAAGTCATTTTTCCAACAATTGTTTACAGACAGGTTACTTCACTTATAATTCACTGTATCACAATTCCAGTGTATTTGGCTAAGGTGTATGTAAACTTCCGACTTCCAACTGTATAAAGCATTAATGCAAACACGTCCAATGTATCTGACATCTAATCTGTTAGAATTACTCATTAGAAAACTAGGTCAATGAATTACATTGACTTGGTTTTCCCCCTAGTTTCTACACAGATCGGAAAATGAGCCTTCAGTTATGCCACACCTTACATGGCAAACCATTTACAGAGAAAACAACAATAAGAATGGGATGTTCTGGCGCCTCTGGGGAAATTCAACATTCGCTTCTCACACTCCACCAATTTCTGATATTTTAAATGTTAATTGTGATTGTTTTTCCTAATGTGTACTGTATATGTCTTGTGTCTGTATATATGTGGCTATATGTGTTTTTTTCCTTTGTGTTGAAAACAGGGCGCTACTGTTAATATTAATAAGAGTATAATAAAAGAAGGTGTATGTTGCGTTTATTATTTTGTTCAGCATATATTTACATATTGGTCCTATGTCAAGCAACTTGGATGCAGTGAGAAGTGTTCACACCAGCATCAACAGTTCATCTGACAACTGTGTCAGACTTTTGAATGACAAATAACTGGCATCCCAAAATTCCATGACCGTCACACACAGACAAATCTACTTTACGAGGAAAAGGAACCTATTTTCAATTGTAGGCCTCTCCATTGACTATGTTGGTACTTTCACCAGTGTATTGACTGTCACTATAAAAATAAAAAATAAACTTTACCTTGGCTTTGGCGATATTCTCTGTCAGCCCAGCTCCTTTCAGTCTCCTCTATACATATTCCCACCTCCACACTCTTCCTCCACAGTAGTGACTGTGGAAACAGATGCACAATACCACATTGAGTGTGTAGTAGAATATGAATTAAATTCCACGACAGCTGCAGCACACAAATGTTGACCGCAGGTAGTCCCTGTCAGACAGAATATAGTGTGTATATAGTCAGTGTTTTCCAGAAGTTAAGTGTTGGGTCACAGGCAGCCAATGGGTTTGGGGCAGAATTCTTTTTACCCCTTTTTCTCCCCCAATTCATGATATCCAATTGGTAGTTGCAACTCCCGTATGGACTCAGTAGAGGCGAAGGTCGAGAGCCATGCTGCTTCTTGTCGGAGGAAACACTGTACAGCTGGCGACCGAAGTTAGCGTGCACGCGCTCGGCCTGCCACAAGGAGTCGCTAGAGCACGATGGGACAAGGACATCCGGACGACGCTGGGCCAATTGTGTGCCGCCTCATGGCTCTCTGTGATACAGCCTGGGATCGAACCGGGGTCTGTAGTGACGCATCTAGCACTGCGATGCTGGGCCTTAGACCGCTGTGCCACTCGGGAGGCCCCCCAGAACATATTTTATGTGTTAATCTCGTTGACATCCACAACAACATAGGAGTTACATAAGGTCTGTCTAACACTCACCTCTCGGTTCTCCCTCTCACACTCCACCAGCACCTCCTCGTGGTTCTTACACTCAGAGATGGCACACTCACAGCACACACACGTTGTCTGTCCGGCAGTAGTACACCAGGGGCTTCTTGTGTCGGTCACAGAATCAGGGTCATGGCTTTGGCCATGTCGCCCCTCATAACTGGTACAGTGTCTCTACCGGATGCACCGGCACTATTCGCTGAGGCCTCAGCCAGAGAGGACAGGGACACGTTGCGATTCAGGACAAGCCTGGTGGTGAATTTCTCATTGCAGACAGGGCATATCGGACATGGACTTCGTGTCCGAGTGAGCCGTGATGCAGTCTCGACAGAAGGTGTGACCGCATGGGACGGTGACTGGGACGGTGAAGGGATCCAAACAAATGATGCAGGACAAATTGTGGGCCTCCATCACTACAGTGTATCTGTGTACAGAACACTCCCCTTCAGGTCTGTGGAGAGAAATTCATGGGAGAAGTAGGACATGTGGGTTGCTGATACAGTAGCTCCATTACATGGATAAGGCTTTCAATATTGATTCTAAGATTGCTTCATGCATACTGTAGTTGTCATAATGTCACTTGAAAACCCAACCATTACTGTATACTATACTGGCCTACTGTATACTATACTGACCTACTGTATACTGGCCTACTGTATTTATTTAAATTTTTAATTTTACCTTTATTTAACTAGGAAGTCAGTTAAGAACAAATTCTTATTTTCAATGACAGCCTCTGAACAGTGGGTTAACTGCCTTGTTCAGGGGCAGAACACTGACCTACTGTATACTGGCCTTCTTATAGACAGCATCACTAGAAAAAGAGTCATTTAGAAGAAGGACCATGGCGACAGCTGGACCTTATCAGCAACTCGACGTTCCATTATGGGATGTCATTGCATGAGTCACACGATGCTACATAGGCTATTCAGGGCTCAAGTGGAGGCTGCTGAGGGGAGAACGTTCATAATAATGGCTGGAAAGGAGTAAATTAAATGGTATCAAAAACATGGTTTTCAGATGGTTGATACCATTCCATTTACTCCATTCCAGGCATTATTATGAGCCGTCCTCCCCTCAGCAGCCTTCACTGGCTCCTACATATTATGCTGTGTGACCTGGACTTTTATTTCAGGAGTAGCAATGCACCTAGAAAAATGAACGATTCTGGCTTTAATATCGCAAATATTTTTCATTGTGCTCTTAAATTTATTTGTGTGTGCCTACATTTGTCAACTTAGGCGCACAAATGCAATTTAGGTAAGCATAGAGCCCTGCTATAGCAAAGCCAGCAGTTTGTAGCTAGCAAGCCTGCATCAAATTAATGGAAATCATAGTAGCTACTACTTAGCCAGCTAGCTACTTTGTAACCATTATTACAGTAAAAAGACAACTATCAAGTCAAAAGATGAGTACAGTTCTATGAATCAAAGGTAAAACACTTAACATATTGTCATTCTAAGATTACATTTTAAAGTAAATGTAGCTCACCGGTGTAATAAATGAATATAGGGCATCTAATTTGAATACAGTAGCTGGGATTCCGCCTCGCCAAATTACATATGAAGCGCCATATGATGACGTAGTACTCATAAATATCATACGTAGCTATCTATACTCCACATGCCGGATGTTACAGTTTGCGGTTTTCGTCATTCACCACCAAAATGGCGTTGCGTATGCTTTGCTCCTCTGTGCTGCGAACGGGCACAGATATAGGGGTCAGCAATGCCAGGACATTTGGAACTGCAGGTACGATGTTATTGTGGACAGATTTATGGTTCCAAATTCAGGAATTATTAGAATGGCGAGCCTCTCGCAAGCGAATACCGAAAGGAAGATTGCAGATCATAGCTACGTTAGCTAGCTGCCTAGTGGCTACTCCCTGCGTATGCCTTATAACGTTACTTGCATATCATATTTATTCTGGTAATATGTGTTTGTGATTTTCAGCCATTTTATGCCGACGGTCTGCTCCATTGGGACCAATGCCAAATGAGGACATAGACTACAAAAACTTGGAATCACTCGAAAAGTATCGCAGTTACACACGCTACCTCAAGAAAGCAGAGGAGGCGAAGAACACACCAGCCTGGTGGAAGACCTACAGACAGTATCAGGAGCAAGAGGACCCTGGGCGTGGTGCGCAGTATTTTCTGATACACTCACTGACACAATAACGTTACCTAATGTGCCCTCCTACAGTATGTTTACTTTTGGCCTCTGCTAAGAGGTCTGGACCTTGCTTTATCACAGTGGTGGTAGTGCACTTCAAATAGTGTTATCAGCTCAGTTTTTAGAAGATTTGAAGTATAAAGATGAATGTCAACTGACACAGAAGACATTTCAGCCCGTTATTGTCTGGCATGCTCAGTTTTCTCTCCTGTATGTCAATCTGGTCCAGATGTGGAGCGAGTCAACATTGGGCTGCCACATTGTCGGCCCTCCAGGGTAAAGGAAGCGAGGGAGCGGAAGAGGGTGGTGAAGGAGAACAGACGTAGTATAGAGCTGGAGAGAGCCATGCGTCTGCGCACCTGTAAGTTCCCCCAGCTCGGCCTGATATTTTTGAATACCATACAGAAACCAGACATATTAGCTTAATTTCAAAGACTAACGGGTCATCTTGATCTAATATGGATGTTGTTTTTCCAGTTAAGGTCTCCCTGGATCGGGTGCAGGCAGGCTGGGAGGAGACGAGCGGCCCGTACCATGTCCAGAGGCTAGCGGATCACTATGGGATCTTCAAGGATCTGTTCCCAATGGCCTACTTCTACCCCCGCTTCACACTGTGTGTCAGCTACGGCCAGGATAGCCCAGCACAAGTACATTATGGGAACCACTTGACCCCCACAGAGGTAAGAGAAACGGATCGTGGGTGGATGCTGTAGTTTTCAGAACTGATTTACGGACAGATGCAACCTTTGTTCAGAGACACTTTTCTTATTTTTTTTGCCCCCAGAATCCTGCATATCAAATCAAATGTATTTATATAGCCCTTCTTACATTAGATGATATCTCAAAGTGCTGTACAGAAACCCAGCCTAAAACCCCAAACAGCAAGCAATGCAGGTGAAGAAACACGCTGGCTAGGAAGAACTCCCTAGAAAGGCCAAAACCTAGGAAGAAACCTAGAGAGGAACCAGGCTATGTGGGGTGGCCAGTCCTCTTCTGGCTGTGCCGGGTGGAGATTATAACAGAACATGGCCAAGATGTTCAAATGTTCATAAATGACCGGCATGGTCAAATAATAATAATCACAGTACTTGTCGAGGGTGCAGCAAGTCAGCACCTCAGGAGTAAATGTCAGTTGTCTTTTCATAGCCGATCATTAAAAGTATCTCTACCGCTAGAGAGTTGAAAACAGCAGGTCTGGGACAGGTAGCACGTCTGGTGAACAGGTCAGGGTTCCATAGCCGCAGGCAGAACAGTTGAAACTGGAGCAGGAGCACAGCCAGGTGGACTGGGGACAGCAAGGAGTCGTCATGCCAGGTAGTCCTGAGGCATGATCCTAGGGCTCAGCTCTTCCGAGAGAATTAGAGAGAGCATATTTAAATTCACACAGGACAATGGATAAGACAGGAGAAGTACTCCAGATATACCAAACTGACCCTAGCCCCCCGACAGACACACAAACTACTGCAGCATAAATACTGGAGGCTGAGACAGGAGGGGTCAGGAGGCTGAGACTGAGACAGGAGGGGTCACTGTGGCCCCATCCGATGACACCCCCGGACAGGGCCAAACAGGAAGGATATAACCCCACCCACATTGCCAAAGCACAGCCCCCACACCACTAGAGGGATATCTTCAACCACCAACTTACCATCCTGAGACAAGTCTGAGTATAGCCCACAAAGATCTCTGCTACGGCACAACACAAGGGGGGCAACCCATATGTCTATGTATTCTCCTATTTCACCTCCTCACCTCTGTGTTTAACAGGCTGCTGTGGCACCTCAGGTCAGTTTTGAGGCAGAGGAGGGCTCCATATGGACACTGCTGCTCACCAGCCCAGGTCAGACACACACCATCAGAAAAAAGAATTGTATAATTCAGTTCTTAACATGTCCACATGGTGGCACTGTATCATTAAAGAAACATTTACTGCATGTTTTGTGTGTAAACCAATGATTTCTTTGTTTCAGATGAGCATCTGCTGGACAGTGAAGGGGAGTATGTGCACTGGCTGGTGTGAGTATTGCAGTAATGATAATTGTATTGTGCTTTTTGTCAAACTTGTAAGTGGTTTAAATAGTCTGGGGGTTGCCTACTCCTTCAACCATCAATACGATGATGATGATTAAAAAACACGTTTTTTTTATATATAAATGTAACCTTTATTTAACTAGGCTGATGATGACCCTTTTTAAATCTGTTTTTAATTGATGATGAGCTCCGTTACCATCAGAATATTTTTACACCTCTAATTTCAAATGACAACAATCACAAATTGGTTGCCCAAAAAAAGCGAGTCATTGACGTCCTCTCTTTGTTTCCAGTGGGAACATCCCAGGTGGGGCTGTGACCTCAGGAGAGGAGCTGTGTCCATACCTGGCCCCGATCCCTGCTAAGGGCACTGGCTTTCACCGCTATGTTTACATCCTGTTCAGACAGGAAGAAACCATCGACTTCCATGAAGACATCCGACCGCTGCCGTGGTGAGGAACAGGACATACACAAGTGTCACTCGCGCTCCATGACATCAATCCGTTCATTCCACAGGGTACCCAAACAGACGAACACACATGGTAACATGCCCCTCCCTCCCTGTTCCCCAAGTTTGTCTCTGTCAGAGCGGAGCTTTAAGACGGTAGAGTTCTACAGGAAGCATCAGGACAGCATGACTCCAGCAGGCCTCTCCTTCTTCCAGAGTCAGTGGGACCAGTCTGTTACCCACACTTTCCATAACATACTAGGTAAGTGCACACAAGTTTTATTAGTTTGGCTGAACCTCTGGGAATGTTGCCGGCAATTTGATATGTGCACATGTACACTGAACAAAAATATATAAAAGCAACATGCAACAATTTCAATTAGTTTACTGTGTTACAGTTCATATAAGGAAATCAGTCAATTGAAATAAATTCATTAGGCCCTAATCTAGGGATTTTACATGACTGGGAAGTGGCGCAGCCATGGGTGGGCCTGGGAGGGCATAGGTCCACCCACTTGGCTAATCAGCCAATTTGAGTAAGTTTTTCACCACATAAGGACAGAAATACTCCTCGGTATCATCAGCTCTCTGGGTGGCGGGTCTCGGACGATTCCGCAGGTGAAGAAGCCGGATGTGGAGGTCCTGGGCTGGCGTGGTTACACACGGTCTGTGGTTGTGAGGCCAGTTGGACATGCTGCCAAATTCTCTAAAACTACGTTGGAGGTGGCTTATGGTAGAGAAATTAACATTACATTCTCTGTCAACAGCTCTGGTGGACATTCCTGCAATTTCACACTCTCAACTTGAGACATGTGTGGCATTGTGTTGTGTGACAACACTAAACATTTTAGTGGCCTTTTATTGGCCCCAGCGCAAGGTGCACCTGTGTAATGAGCGTGTTGTTTAATCAGCTTCTTGATATACCACACCTGTCGGGGGAATGGATTATATTGGCAAAGGAGAAATGCTTACCAACAGGGATACAAACACATTTCTGGGAACTTTTATTTCAGCTCATGAAACCAATACTTTACATGTTGTGTTTTTTATATTTTTGTTCAGTATACTTTGGTACACACTCATTGCAATGTGTGTGCTGTGGCATCTTGTCTCTATTGCAGTTCAGCGATTGCAGACATGTCTCTTTACAAGAAAATCGTGGACCTTGAGTTATACTCTTTCTGGGAACGCTTTAGTGTGTGGATTTAATTGTGTGGTTGATTTTGTGATAAGTGTCCATAGACTACAGGATCTGAAGGAAGAACCCGCCCGTCCTCTCTTATCCGTGAGATAAGGTGACATCATCTGCTATAATGTTGTAATGGATCTGATTGCCTTCCAGAGGAAGTCAACATGGGGCTTTTTCAACATTGCAGCTGATGATGACTGACTGTCAGTGACCATTTAGCCACTATTCACTATGGAATTAATGCTCTCGAACACTAGGCCATGTTTGAGAGCAGGAAACACATGATGTTTTTATGGGTAAATTGTGACTGACCTACGGACAATATTGAGCAGTTATTTATGATGCAATGTGATTTATAGATCAGTCAGTCTTGACTCCTCATTTAAGTCGGCTGCAATGTGGAACGCATCGTTCGTCTTTTCTCTTAGGAGGTCGTCGGGGTGGGCTGACATGAGATTCACCCATCCTCTCTCTCTTGGTCCCTCAGACATGAAAGAGCCCGTGTTTGAGTTTGAGCGGCCTCCTGTGTACCACCCTCCTCAGGTGAAGTACCCTCATGGACAGCCCCTACGGTACCTGGACAGGTACAGAGACGGACAGGAGCACACCTACGGAATCTACTGATGTGTGATATCTGGATGGACACACACAGTCCAATTATGGTGATGGATGATAATATAATAAAGCATTTTTTTTCTATGAAATGTATTTGTCTAGATGCTCTCTTGTGTACTTTTGACTTGCTACTGTCTGAATTCTCCCCTTTTTTAAAAGAGAAAATAGTTATTTTTAAACCAGCTGGGAACTGTTGTCAGTGTGGTAATACTGATGATTTGTCGCTCCAGATGGTTGTTCACATGGCAGGTTAGCCGAGTTGGGTCAGGTTACTTTCTAAATTTTATTCCGTTACTAGGAACCTGTCCCAAAATGATTTGGAAATACGGAAGTATAGATTAGCCACATAGTTTTGGGGTCATGCTCAGGTAAAACAAAGGACTTATTAGCCAGCCCTACTTTGTTGTTTATAATATTGTTGTCACGGAGGACTGATTGGGCTCATTGATTCCAGTTGAAAAATAAACGCTGCTCTCATGGAATGGCAGTACTGAAAAGTGCTATTTACATGAGAAAAATGAACGCCATATGCTGCATTTGCTATAGGCCTCTTGTTTACCTTTTAGTTTGTGATACTTTATCTTGATAATATGCAGCTGTTTAAAAGGGCAAATTTACAGATGAAACAATATCAAAATGGGCGCCTCTCCTCTGTTTTGGTAAAAAGCTGAGGGATGTGCCTAGAGAAATGTAACCACTCAGATTAATAGAGCTATGGAAGCAAGAACTCACCATCAATGATATCAACATTATTGTTTTAACCATGTTATGAGGCTATACAGTGTTTAAATGTACAATGTTTACAAACATTGGAGTAAAACAAGCTTACATTTGGGGTTTTGATGGGGTGTGACAGTTGAACTAAGCTAGAATTTATAACTGATATTCTCCAAGAATCAATAAAGATGTAGCAACTACAGGTTGCCCCTTTTTAAGTCTATCAAAAGTGTGAGTTTGAGCATGTTTTATTTTACTAGGCAAGTCAGTTAAGAATAAATTATATTTTCAATGACGGCCTAGGAACAGTGGGTTAACTGCCTGTTCAGGGGCAGAACGACAGATTTGTACCTTATCAGCTCGGGGATTTGAACTTGCAACCTTCCGGTTACTAGTCCAACACTAACCACTAGGCTACCCTGCCGCCCCATGTGTCCATTAGGCCTATGGATTTATTTTTTATCAGCATGAATTAGATTGCGCAATAAAAGCCTCACTTTTGTTCCACAGGCTTAGATCCACACTATCCAGCTGTTGCAAGAGCGCATTTTTCACTGGCTGTCCACTGGTTTGGAAAACAATGACTGATAAGCAGCTCATGTTACATGCTAACCACACTGTTCGCATCACAAAATAAATGTACACATACATGTTGTGCTCACGCAGCTCAGCGAGCGTTTGCGTGGCCAGGTGCTAAAATAGAAATAGGTTCTATTTGTGACGCTCGACACACTGCAAGTCCGGCCTCTCCCATCTCCTCATTGGTTTTTAGGAGCATTTACCCACGTGGGTGATTGAAAGATGAACTGACAGCCACACTCCAGTCGGTTGTAGTAATGCACCGTAAGGTTGTTTGCCAATAGCCATATAAAGTCCAAAGAAGTAAGAAAGAAGCCTGAGGCCATTTGTGGTTTCACAGAGGGTGAAAAAAAAGAGTTGGGTAACGTGGAATCGGTGAGGGTAACCAGAAGTGATCTAGTGATAATTGTGTTTCTGTTGGTCAGAGGGAGAAGATGCTCGGAGTAAAACAAATATGGGCAAGAAAAGTGAATTTTCATTTTCAAGAAAAGGGCACCAATGAAAGGAGTGATACCTGGGGTAGCAGATATAAACGTTGACCAGCTGAGGGGAAAGATGGCGAGAGTGGGGAAACAGAAGAGTCATTGTCTGTTCTTTTGAGTTTTGAAGTTGAGTCTTTGTCCGACAAAGTGAAGTTAGGATATATCAATTATCCTGTACGAGCTTATGTGCCGAATACATTACGATGTTACAGGTGTCAAGCTTATGGGCATGTGGCAGCAGGGTGTAGGAGGGAGGATCCAAGCTGTGAGAAATGTGCAGAAGGACATGTGACAAAGGAATGTGTAGTATTGGGGAAAGTAGTGGAATGTGTTAATTGTAAGGGTGCCCATGGAGCTGGGGATCAGACATGTCCCGTGTGAGAGAGGCAGGTTGAGGTTTCCAGGGAGTAGAGCAGAAGTTGTCATATGTTGAGGCAGTTTAGAAAGTAGAGGACGATGGGTTAAGGGGGAAGAGTGGTGGGGGTAGTAGAGATATACCAGTTCAGAGGGAGAGGCCAAAAAGTGATATAAGTTTCAGTAAGATTGGATTTTTAGCATTTATAGCAATGGTTATCAACTGTACTGCTGGGATGAAACATAAATCTCAGAAAATAGAGGTTGTGGTGGCAGCTGCAGAGAGGTATTTGGGTGTGCGAGACTTGACATCAGAAGAGTTACAGGATGTGTTAAGTGGTGGTGTTCCATCCTGTCAGGGTGATGGCCTGAGGTAGGAATAAATACATTTAATTAGTGGAGTAGGCTGGTGCTCATTTTATTTGATATGATTTTGAAATTAGTGAGTAATATTAGAGGTGTGGCAGGTAACCTAGTGGTTAGAGCATTGGGCTAGTAACCGGAAGGTTGCTAGATCAAATCCCTGAAAATCTGTTGTTCTGCCCACTGTTCCTAGGCTGCCATTGTGAATAAGGATTTGTTCTTAATTGACTTGCCTAGTTAAATAAAGTTTTAAAAAACAACAACATGTATTTAGTACATTTTTATTTTTCAAGCAAAGTACAAGGGAGTTGTACTCCAGTAGGTGGTGGTAATGCAACACATTGGATGCCAACCACTGTTAAACCTCATAGAAGAAGAAGCCCGAGGAAGGAAGAGAAAAGGAATTCGGTTGACCGTTTTATCTGTGGATTAATCGTTGGAGTAGAGGACCTTGTGTATTTCAGGTAAAAACAACAACCCATTGTTTATAAACACAGGACAAATTAGCTAGCAACAGCAAGTTGCTATATTTCCATAAATGTTTAATGATTTTTGACCTGTCCCCAAATTAATATATTTGGTTCAGACTTTATTTTGATATTCCATTGTGTGTAGCCTGATTGTATCTAGAGTGCGGGTACAAAATCAACATGCCCGCGTCCGGTTTTGGCAGGATGTTAGACCCTGTGGCTGTCTGGTTTAAATGAACTAAAACAAAAGTGGGAAAATTTAGGGGACATCCCAGCATGGACCAGAAAATTCCAGTATGATGTAATTGCAATTCTGGGTGTTTCTTGGAAAAGGGTTAGGTTTCTGTACAGCACTTTGAGATATCAACTGATGTAAGAAGGGCTTTATAAATGAATTTGATTTGAAATAAATTTGAGTTTAGCTAAATGCTACAGTTGTCAACAGCAATAAATGGCCAAATCAAATTGTATTAGTCACATGTGCCGAATACAACAGGTGTAGACCTTACAGTGAAATGCTTACTTACAAGCCCGTAACCAAAATGCAGTTAAAAAAATACAGTTAAGAATAAGATATAAAAGTATCAAGTAATTAAAGAGCAGCAGTAAAATAACAATAGCGAGACCATATACATGGGGGTACTGATACAGAGTCAATGTGCAGGGGCACCGGATAGTTGAGGTAGTATGTAAATGTAGGTAGAGTCATTAAAGTGACTATGCATAGATGACAACAGGGAGTAGCAGTGGTGTAAATTTGGTGGTGGTGGTGGTGGGGTGGGGGGGGATTGCAAATAGTCTGGGTAGCCATTTGACTAGATGGAATAATGCACTTTTACATTTTTATATTTATTTAACCTTGCAGACTGTGCATGCAGAGGATGGCAATTCCATTGAATTGGGGCTAGTTTAACCAAAATATGCCACAGTTGCCTTGTGTATCCTACAAAAAAGGTTCACTGTTATAAGCTAACATTTTTTGCTGAATTTAAGCAAAATTCCCCAAATTCCCGGGCTTAACTTCCCATGGAAAATTCCCGAAAAGTTTCTGACCCTTTGCAAACCTAACTCAGACCTCGAGATAATATGTATTTATATAACGGGTGGGTCTAATCCTGAATGCTGATTGGTTAAAACCGCATTCCAGTCGGTGTCTATTCCACAAGTTTCCACCAACTAAATCTATGACGTTAAAATGCCTATTTACTGTGTTCCATCTGACTGAGCAATCCACTGTCTCATCAGCCCAGCCAGGCAATTTGATATCCACTATAAAAAGCATCTCAAATCAATTACAGACATTATCTCACATTTCTTGTAGACTAACATTTAGTTTACTAACATTTAGTTTACAACAGCAGAGATTTGTATAAACCTTGCTGTCTGTCTCTACGACATTTGCAACATTTCAATATTTCAATATTCAAATTCGATCTCCAGCTGTCCCATAGTAATGAATGTGTCGAGAGTCGGGACGAGACAGACCGGCAGACAGCGTTTCTCAACCAGTCGAAATCATGAATCAGCTGGCATAATTTTTATGGATATACAGTAAGGGAAAAAAGTATTTGATCCCCTGCTGATTTTGTACGTTTGCCCACTGACAAAGAAATGGTCAGTCTATAATTGTAATGATAGGTTTATTTGAACAGTAAGAGACAGAATAACAACAAAAAAATCAGGAAAAATGCATGTCAAAAATGTTATAAATTGATTTGCATTTTAATGAGGGAAATAAGTATTTGACCCCCTCTCAATCAGAAAGATTTCTGTCTCCCAGGAAATCTCCTCTTTTATACAGGTAACGAGCTGAGATTAGGAGCACACTCTTAAAGGGAGTGCTCCTAATCTCAGTTTGTTACCTGTATAAAAGACACCTGTCCACAGAAACAATCAATCAATCAGATTCCAAACTCTCCACCATGGCCAAGACCAAAAAAGCTCTCCAAGGATGTCAGGGACAAGATTGTAGACCTACACAAGGCTGGAATGGGCTACAAGACCATCGCCAAGCAGCTTAGTGAGTAGGTGACAACAGTTGGTGCAATTATTAGAAAATGGAAGAAATTCAAGATGATGGTCAATCACCCTCGGTCTGGGGCTCCATGCAAGATCTCACCTCGTGGGGCATCAAGGATCATGAGGAAGGTGAGGGATCAGCCCAGAACTACACGGCAGGACCTGGTCAATTACCTGAAGAGAGCTGGGACCACAGCCTCAAAGAAAACCATTAGTAACACACTACGCCGTCATGGATTAAAATCCTGCAGTGCACACAAGGTCCCCCTGCTCAAGCCAGCGCATGTCCAGGCCCGTCTGAAGTTTGCCAATGACCATCTGGATGATCCAGAGGAGCAATGGGAGAAGGTCATGTGGTCTGATGAGCCAAAAATAGAGCTTTTTGGTCTAAACTCCACTCGCAGTGTTTGGAGGAAGAAGAAGGATGAGGTCAACCCCAAGAACACCATCCCAACCGTGAAGCATGGAGGTGGAAACATCATTCTTTGGGGATGCTTTTCTGCAAAGGGGACAGGGCGACTGCACCATATTGAGGGGAGGATGGATGGGGCCATGTATCGCGAGATCTTGGCCAACAACCTCCTTCCCTCAGTAAGAGCATTGAAGATGGGTCGTGGCTGGGTCTTCCAGCATGACAACGACCCGAAACACACAGCCAGGGCAACTAAGGAGTGGCTCCGTAAGAAGCATCTCAAGGTCCTGGAGTGGCCTAGCCAGTCTCCAGACCTGAACCCAATAGAAAATCTTTGGAGGGAGCTGAAAGTCCATATTGCCCAGCGACAGCCCCGAAACCTGAAGGATCTGGAGAAGGTCTGTATGGAGGAGTGTGCCAAAATCCCTGCTGCAGTGTGTGCAAACTACAGGAAACGCAAGAACTACAGGAAACGTATGATCTCTGTAATTGCAAACAAAGGTTTCTGTACCAAATATTAAGTTCTGCTTTTCTGATGTATCAAATACTTATGTCATGCAATAAAATGCAAATTATTTACTTAAAAATCATACAATGTGATTTTCTGGATTTTTGTTTTAGATTCCGTCTCTCACAGTTGAAGTGTACCTATGATAAAAATTACACACCTCTACATGCTTTGTAAGTAGGAAAACCTGCATAATTTGCAGTGTATCAAATACTTGTTCTCCCCACTGTATATATGGATGAGTGATGGCTGTGCGGCATAGGCAAGATGCAGTAGATGGTATAGAGTACAGTATATACACGTGAGATGAGTAATGTAGGGTATGTTAACATTATATAAAGTGTCATTGTTTAAAGTGACTAGGGATACATTTATTACATCCAATTTTTAATAAAGTGGCTAGAGATTTCTTGTCATGTTAGCTTTCCTAACCTACAAAGTAAACAAATAATCTGTGTCGAAACCATAAATCTCATAAAACTGGAAGTGACCATAGCTGGTATCAATGGACTGATCAATGACTGGCACCAACGGGCGTTTCCTAATATCAAGGAATCATCAAGAATTGTGATCTACAATTACAGCATATTGGAATGTTCTGGTCCAGTGTGGGATTTCCCAGAAGTTTTCCCACAATGTGTTGCTTATTAAACCAATACAGATGCAGGAGTGCAGGAGTGTTAGGACACTGATGATTTGTTCCCACAGATAGGAAATGACCTCAGGGCCATAGCATCTGTTCTGTTGCTGCCTCCACATTGTCCTTTCTCTGTCACTATGACTCCATACACTGGGCCTGACTGTAAAGATGAGGGGATTAAAATAAAGGATTTGTACTGTAAAGGTTTAAATAGGATACGTGGTGTGTGTGTGTGTGTGTGTGTGTGTGTGTGTGTGTGAAACATAAAATGGTATTCATTCATTAAGCAAACTCAGTGAAGCCCAGTTTTATGTGAGATATCGCATTTTGTAACACACAGTTTGAAAAAGCATGTGATCAAACGAAGCTTCTGATAAAGTGAAACACGTATCGGCAAACTGCTTCGAAGATGGATACTTAGCATTTTTGACGCACGCCTCAGAGCATGGTATGAAACGTAACATTACTATTGGCCTGACACTGATGATTTACAGGCCACGGCAGGCCTGTATTTAGGGTTGCAAAATTCCCAAATAAAAAAACGAAAACTGTTTGTAGAGTTTCCAGGAAACTTCCAAAAGGGATTTCTGGAAAACTTGGAAAATGTATCAAGATTTTGCAACCCTACCTCAAATGATTTTATTATATTTTTCACATGCGCCGAATACAAGAGGTTTAGACCTTACTGTGAAATGCTTACTTACATACCTGCAAGTCACATTATGCAGGCCTGCAAAGTGATGTGTTATTCCTATTGGAATCCAGACAGAAATAGGATATACAACAGTTGGAAATTCTATTCACCTGCAACCTGCATTCATAATGACAGCCACGGTTCAGAACAGTGTGAGGAGATTACCTCATCCATTTCAACTAGAATAACCATTTTAGTAAGGGTGCAAAAAAACTAAATGATTAGTTTAGACTTGTTTTATTAATCTTTGTGCAGCATAAGATTAATTAATAAATCACTTGATGTTCTGGCAAAAACACAGATTTTAAAAACAATTCACAAACATCAACATGCAGTAGAGCATAATGTTGTTGATTTGACTTCTCATTTAGTTTGGAGTCCGTTTAAGTAATAATGACTTTTCATTGAACTTACTAAGTATTTGAGTTAAACATGCAGATGGTCTTACAGTGTTAAAACAACACTCTCCCCCAAAATACTGTGTTATGGAATAAAACTAAAAAGTGTAGCAGCATCATCTCTAATAGTTTTAAAGTATGAATAACCCATGGTGTTAGGGAACCAATGCTCTAGGAGTGTTAGTTTGTCAACACTTTGAACAGTGTTTATTTAATAGTACTCTTTTGATGGGTCACATATACACATTAAGTGTTACATTTAACACTGTAGATGTAAAAATGTTGATCTGAATAATAATATCTAGGGTTAAAGTTATGGTTAGGTTTTATGACTTTGCTGTTGTGCCAGCTAGTGACCACTCTGCAGAGCTACTGTATGTACTGTGATATCTGAAATATACATTATTGGTGTAGATAATAATTAAATACAAGACAACAAGCTCTATATGATAGAAGTAACTTTATAACGACTGGTTATTTCCAGTTCATAACAACATTTCCATGCAGAATATTACATCAATTATACAAACCAAGCTTAGTGGTAAATCACTGTTTGTGAGTTTTACAGAATAATACAACACATCAAATGACACAGTGCCTTCAGAAAGTATTCACACCCCTTGACTTTGTTCACATTTTGTTGTGTTAAAGCCTGAATTGAAAATAGATTCAACTGAGATGTTTGGGTCACTGGTCCACACACAATAGCCCATAATGTCAAAGTGGAATTAAGTTTTTCAAAAGTTTTACAAATAATGAAAAAAATAAACATCTTAAATGTCTTAAGTAAAAAAGTGTTCAACCCCTTTGTTATGACAAGTCTAAATAAGTTCATGAGTAAACATTTGCTTAACAAATCACATAATACATTGCATGGACTCACTCTGTGTGCAATAATAGTGTTTTAACATGATTTTTAATGACTACCTCATCTCTGTACCCCACACATACAATTATCTGTAAGGTCTCTCGGACGAGCAGGGAATTTCAAACACAGATCCAAGGACAAAGACCAGGGAGGTTTTCCAAATGCCTTGTATAGGGAACCTATTGGTAGATGGGTAAAACAAAAAGCAGACATTGAATATTCCTTTGAGCTTGGTGGAGTTACTAACTTGACTTTGGGTGGTGTATCAATACATCCTGTCACTACAAAGATACAGGTGTCCTTCCTAACTCAGTTGTCAGACAGGAAGGAAGCCGCTCATGGATTTCACAATGAGGCCAATGGTGACTTTAAAACAGTTACAGAGTTTAATGGCTGTGATAGGAGAACACTGAGGATGGATCAAACACATTGTAGTTACTCCACAATACTAACCTTGACTAGTTTGATGGGGCGGCAGGTTGCCTAGTGGTTAGAGTGTTGTGCCATTAACCAATAGGTTCCTGGATTGAATCCCTGAGCTGACAAGGTAAAAGCCTGTTGTTCTGCACCTGAACAAGGCAATTAACCCACTGTTCCCCGGTAGACTGTCATTGTAAATAAGAATTTGTTCATAACTGACCTGTCTAGTTAAATAAAGGTAAATAAATAATAATAATTGACAGAGTGAAAATGAAGCCTGTACAGAATAAAAATATTCCAAAACATGCATCATGTTTGAAACAAGGCACTATAGTAGTACTGCAAAAAACATGGCAAAGTAATTCAGTTTTTGTCCTGAATACAAAGTGTTATTTTTGTGTTATAGGCAAATCCAATACACTAGACGCTGGGAGATGAATTCACCTTTCAACTGGACAATAAACCATGGCCAAATCTACACTAGAGTTGCCAAGAAGACAGTCAATCTATGGCAAGATCTGAAAATGGTTCTCTAGCTATGATCAACAGCCAATTTGGTAGAGCTTGAAGAATTTAGAAAAGAATAATGGGAACATTTTGAACAATCCAAATGTGGAAAGCTCTTTGAGACGTACCCAGACAGACTCACAGCGGTAATCAATGCAGAAGGAGCTTCTACAAAGTATTTATTGACTTAGGAGTTTGACTACTTATGTAAATGAGATATTTCTGTCCCCACAAGGATTGTAGAACCAACACACACAGCTAATCCAGACTGAAAGTTATGCAGGCTTCTGGTTTAGGGCCTCTCTGGTAGCTTTGTCATTGTTTCTCAAGGAACTATTAAGTCTTAAGATGAGAAACAGTAGAAAACCCAGAACAGTGATGATGCTGACGATAGGTGACCTGACGATCCCAGAAACGCTTGTTTTTCATTGCTCACTGAGAAAATAAAGAGAGTTTAGCACTCAGAATACTCACAAATGTTGCAGTATCAAGCCCCATTTGGAATATATACACTGAGTGTACAACACACTCGGAACACCTTCCGAATATTGAGTTGCACCCCCCTTTGCCCTGAAAACTGCCTCAATTCATCGGGGCATGGATCCTACAAGGTGTCGAAAGCATTCCACAGGGATAATGGCCCATCTTGACTACAATGTTTCCCACAGTTGTGTCAAGTTGGCTGGATGTCCTTTGCATGGTGGACCATTCTTGATACACACAGGAAACTTTTGAGCGTGAAAAACCCAGCAGCGTTGCAGTTCTTGACACACTCAAATTGGTGCTCCTGGCGCCTACTACCATACCTCATTGAAATGCACTTAAATCTTGTCTTGCCCATTCACCCTCTGAATGGTACACATACACAAGCCATGTCTCATTTATCTCAATGCTAAATCAATTAAATCCTTCTTTAACCTGTCTCCTCCCCTTCATCATCACTGATTGAAGTGGATTTAACAAGTGACATCAACAAGGGTCATAGCCTTCACCTGGATTCACCTGGTCAGTCTATGTCATGGAAAGAGCAGGTGTTCCTAATGTTTTGTACACTCAGTGTATATGAATACTGTATTATCACATTTAATTTGAATTACTGGACCTTTTCCTGGTCATATCACATGAACCCATTTAACCTGTGTAACACTGGTCACTGGATATTAACATTGTACTCACATTTAACGGAAACATTCAATGTGCCATGTCCGTTGCCACAGTTTGTGTTAATGGTAAAAGTGTAGTTTCCCTCATCAGCTTTGGTAACATTTTTGATCTCACAAAAGTAGGTGTTGGTTGTTATCGTAGTGTTACAATCTTTTGTACAATCACAATTTCGTATTGGAGTTTTTGATTTATCCTTCCAGAAATACTGTTCAGTTTTACATCCCGTCTCACTGTTACCTACATCACCCTTCTTATTCTGATATGCATGACTGTAATCCACTCTACATGTCAGGTTGTGGTTCTGTCCTGCTACAACCGATTGATTTTCACACGTTACATTAACCCCTGGAAAACAAACAAGGACATGAATTAATCAACAAGCAACATAGTATCGGATGTCAATGAATTAAAGGATAAAAATTGATAATATTGGGTATCAAACTATATCAAGGAATGAACATGCAACATAATATCATAGCATTGTTCCAGTACATTTTACATTATGATAAACGTGTTCATATACTGTACATACAATGACAAACGTGTTCATATACTGTACATACAATGACAAACGTGTACATTCACATTCATATATACATTATCATTCAATGGTGTCCTGAAATGATTAACACCCTTCATAAAGATCAGCAATAATGTCTGTACACTCTTAGAAGTAGAGCTGCCTGGAAGAACCTTTTGGTTTGACACACCAGCGGAACCTTTGCAGGTCCTTGAGTAACCCCCCTGAAAAGGACTGGAAACTTTTGGTAATGTGAGGGGTTAAAATATGTACCTTTTTATTAACATATTGTAGAGGTGACAGACTGTCAGATTAGAGGCATGGCTTATTGGAGGCGTGGCTTTTAGCTAGTTCTTTATGGCCACCCGTTAGCGTAAATTTTCATTCTGGTTCATCATTTTCATAATATTGAGTGTTTATGGCTATTAGAGCAGTGGTACTGGGTTACCTTCAGACAAGTGTTGTAAGTCTTGTGGGCACACTAGAATAAACAATTATCATGTACAGTGCCTTCAGAAACGTTTATTACCCCTTGACTTATTTCACATTTAGTTGTTTTACTAATTTTATTAAATATATGTTTTACACATAATACCTCATAATGACAAAGTGAATGCATTTGATTAGACATTTCAGTAAATGTATTGAACATTATATACAGACATATTGAATTTACATTAGTATGAGTCAATAATAGAAGCCTCGTTGGCAGTGATTACAGCTGTGAGTCTTTCTGGGTACGTCTCTAAGAGCATTGCACACCTGGATTGTGCAACATTTGCCCATTATTCTTTTCAAAACCTTCAAGCTCTGCCAAGTTGATTGTTGCTAGACAACCATTTTCAGGTCTTGCTATAGATGTTCAGGTAGATTTAAGTCAAAACTGTAACTCGGCCACTCAAATCAAATGTTATTGGTCACATACACATGGTTAGCAGATGTTAATGCGAGTGTAGTGAAATGCTTGTGCTTCTATTTCCGACCATGCAGTAATATCTAACAAGTAATGTAACAATTTCACAACAGGAACATTCACTCAGGAACATTCACGGTCCAGTGTAGATTTGGCATTGTGCTATTGCCGTGTAGTGGCTCAGCATTCTTACTGGAAAGAAATAGTGCAGGCTGCTCTGAGAGTCAAATCAAATTCTGCTCACTGCAGCCGTGCGAGTTGGCAATACCGCGGGTGTGCAGATAACCAACAGAGGTGCCACAGGCCAGGGAAGAACAAAGATGCAGGGGGGGGTTGACGACAGTGTCCTAAACCGCAAATGTTATCAGCCGTGTCTCAGATGTGGAGCACGTGGTCTAACAGGGACAGAATCAAGAGTTATGCAGTTACTTCCCTTGCTGTTTACAGAAGGGTCAGCAGCAATACAGGACTCATTCCTTATGGTGGCTGGGATAGAACCGATTTCGGGGTTTGGATAGTCTGTGTGAAATGCCAGGGGAAGGGATTCTAAAAGGTAACAAGTTAAAGCTGTTAAGAACAAGCAAACTCGCAAACTCAGAAAGAAAAAAATGGGGTTTTCAATTTCGTGGGACACTTTATTCCATCTCATTCTGAAGAGCCTTACAGAATTGACAAAGTCTACCACAGTGCCATCCGTTTTGTCACCAAAGCCCCATATACTACCTACATCTGCAACCTGTATGCTCTCGTTGGCTGGTCCTCGCTACATATTCATCGCCAAACACACTGGCTCCAGGTCATCTATAAGTCTTTGCTAGGCAAAGCTCCACTTTATCTCAGCTCACTGGTCACCATAGCAACACCCACCCGTAGCACGTGCTCCAGCAGGTATATTTCACTGGTCATCCCCAAAGCCAACACCTCTTTGGCCGCCTTTCCTTCTAGTTCTCTGCTGCCAATGACTGGAACAAATTGCAAAAATCATTGAAGTTGGAGACTTATTTCTCCCTCACTAACTTTAAGCATCAGCTCTCAGAGCAGCTTACCGATCGCTACAGCTGTACACAGCCCATCTGTAAATAGCCAATCCAACTAACTACCTACCTCATCCCATATTGTTTTCATTTTTTTCTGCTCTTTTGCACACCAGTATTTTCTACTTGCACATCCTCATCTGCACATCTATCACTCCAATGTTAATTTCTAAATTGTAATTACTTTGCAACTTTTGCCGATTTATTGCCTAACCCTAACCCTAACCCTAACCCCAACCCCTAACCCTAACCCCTAACCCTAACCGGCCTACCTGGTTAAATAAAGGTGATATAAAAAAATATATATATAAAAAAAGTTTGCCTTTCCAAATCATGTCCAATCAATAGAATTTACCACAGGTGGACTACAATCAAGTTGTCGAAACATCTCAAGGATGAACAATGGAAACAGGATGCACCTGAGCTTAATTTCAAGTCTCATAGCAAAGGGTCTGGGTACTTATGTAAATAAGGTATTTCTGATATTATTTTTAATACATTTGCAAAAATGTACATAAAAACGTGTTTTTGCTTTGTCATTATGGGGTATTGTGTATTTATTATTAATTTTTATTTATTTACTTCGTTTTAGAATAAGGTTGGAAAGTAACAAAATGTGGAATGGGGTCTGAATACTTTCTGACTGCACTGTAGCTTAGTAGAACCCCCCTCTTGTTTAATGCACAAAAATGTAAGAGGGTAATTCTACCCAATGCAAACGCTGAGTGTTGGAGTGTGCCCCTGGCTAACAGTAAAACAATATATAATACAAAATCTTGTCATCTAGATTGCTTAAATAAGGAATGTGAAATTATTTTAACTTTTACTTTTGATACTGAAGTATATTTAAAACCAAATACTTTTAATCAAGTAGTATTTCACTGGGTGAAATTCACTTTACTTCAGTCGTTTTCTATTAAAAGGCATCTTTTCTTGTATGGAAATTGGGTACTTTTTCCACCACTGGAATTTATACACCTCTGTCAGCATCAATGAAGCTACAAAACTGTCTGTGTTCAATCTGAACATGACAAAACAATTACATTTAATCACATGTCTTTTTTTCTCTCAACATGGCAGGGTTCATAAATATTGACACCAATGAAGATTCTTATATATAAAGTATCGAAAAGGTTTTGTATTTGGTCCCATATTCCTAGCATGCAATTTGACTCTTCAAACTTGTTGGATGCATTTGTTGTTAGTTTTGGTTGTGTTTCAGTTATTTTCTGCTCAATAGAAATGAATGGTAAATAATGTATTGTGTCATTTTGGAGTCACTTTTATTATAAATAAGAACAGCATATGTTTCTAAACACTTCTACAATAATGTGTTTGCTACCACAATGATGAATACTCCTGATTTAATTGTGAATAATGATGAGAGGGTCAAAGATCCTACCCCCAAGACATGCTAACCCCTCACCAATACAATAACAGGGGAGGTTAGTATGTCTCGGGGTTATGATCTTTGAACCTATAACTTTCTCACTCATAACAACCATAATAATGTATAAAGTGTGCAGTTTACCTTGTTTTTCTGACTGGACATTAGAAGTGAACAAACCGAGACTCAGAAACAGCAGAAGCATTTTGCCATGTGTCCTAAAGCACAAAGAACAAATACCACAAAACATGAATAGCTTATACATTAACCTACATTAACCTACATCAGATTGGACATAGACTGTATGCTTCAAGCAGTAGTTCTATGTCTTGAAGGACTGGAATTAACCACAGCCCTGATCTGTAGTCATGGCAACTGTGGAGCTGTAGTGATAATTAAGAACAGGTCAGGAGAAATTCTGGGTGAATCTGAATAGTTTTCAAGTCCCACTCAAGCAGTTTTTAAAATTACTTTTCCTGATGAAAGACCATATCCAAAGTATAAATACAGTAGTGTCTACACACTTACGCTTTAAAATAGACATTGAGAAAAATAGAGCTGTTTAGACTTATCTACAAAAGTCAATGAGTTAAAAAATACTTTGGCGTTGTAAAATGGGTATGAGAGGTTCTGAATTGCAACCTGGGGCTCCCCCCGCACCAAAACTTCTCCCCCCTGCATGCAATCTGCAAAGCCTGAACTTCTCCACATTTATGCATTTTCCTCTCTCCACAGCCTTAGTAGGCCTACCAAAGAAACACCCAGAGTTCAGCTGAATTCACCATCTAACACAGACTGTCATTAGCGCTGAGGAAAACAAAATAACCTTTTGAGATTGAGACCCTGAGAGTCATCATGAGATGTCTGTCGAGGTGACATGACCAACAAATACTCACTCACTCACTCACTCACTCACTCACTCACTCACTCACTCACTCACTCACTCACTCACTCACTCACTCACTCACTCACTCACTCACTCACTCACTCACTCACTCACTCACTCACTCATGTGTGTTTTAAGGGCAAGCAGGCAGGCTGGAAGGCACACGCACACAATAATCTAAGTAGGTAAGGATACTGTACTTACAAGCTTACAGCCTCTGATTGTTCTGCCGTCAAATAAAGTTGTATAGTGCAGTGTCCCAAAAAATAACTGGGGGAGAAGAGATTGGGTGGAGACAGTGTGTTACGAATCCCTTTTGGCCCGACAGTCTAGGGGGGATGGTAATGAGACCCGTAACATATCTCTTGAGATTGGGTGGAGACAGTGGATACCCAGTTTCACAACCTCTACCCTACATGATGCCAACTGTTGAGAAGGCATGCATCTCTCTCTCTCTCTCTCTCTCTCTCTCTCTCTCTCTCTCTCTCTCTCTCTCTCTCTCTCTCTGACAGATCCTAAACAGTCCTAATATGGGCACTGAGGGAGGACAAAGCTACAGTGATTTCACTTTCACAAAGGGTTTTTTCCCTGGACTTTTTTTTAGGCTGCGCTAGATTTTACAGACAGGAAAGAACACCAGACGAAAGTGGAGTTTCCAGACTACACTACCAAAATTTTATTGGCCTTGTAAATTATTGAAATCTAACCAATATTCACCAGACAGTTTATTAGGTACACCCATCTAGTACCGGATCGGACACCCCTTTGTCTCCAGAACAGCCTGAAGTCTTTGGGGAATGGATTCTTCAAGTCAAAAACGTTCCTCATGGATGTTGGTTCATGAAGGTAGGTGGACTGTGAGCTACTGGTAGGTGGACTGTGAGCTACTGGTAGGTGGACTGTGAGCTACTGGTAGGTGGACTGTGAGCTACTGGTAGGTGGACTGTGAGCTACTGGTAGGTGGACTGTGAGCTACTGGTAGGTGGACTGTGAGCTACTGGTAGGTGGACTGTGAGCTACTGGTAGGTGGACTGTGAGCTACTGGTAGGTGGACTGTGAGCTACTGGTAGGTGGACTGTGAGCTACTGGTAGGTGGACTGTGAGCTACTGGTAGGTGGACTGTGAGCTACTGGTAGGTGGACTGTGAGCTACTGGTAGGTGGACTGTGAGCTACTGGTAGGTGGACTGTGAGCTACTGGTAGGTGGACTGCGAGCTACTGGTAGGTGGACTGCGAGCTACTGGTAGGTGGACTGCGAGCTACTGGTAGGTGGACTGCGAGCTACTGGTAGGTGGACTGTGAGCTACTGGTAGGTGGGGACTGACTGTGAGCTACTGGTAGGTGGACTGTGAGCTACTGGTAGGTGGACTGTGAGCTACTGGTAGGTGGGGTGGGCTGTGAGCTACTGGTAGGTGGACTGTGAGCTACTGGTAGGTGGACTGTGAGCTACTGGTAGGTGGACTGTGAGCTACTGGTGGACTGTGAGCTACTGGGTGGACTGTGAGAGACTACTGGTAGGTGGACTGTGAGCTACTGGTAGGTGTGCTGTGAGCTACTGGTAGGTGTGCTGTGAGCTACTGGTAGGTGGACTGTGAGCAGAGGTGGACTGTGAGATACTGGTAGGTGGACCGAGCTACTGGTAGTAGACCTGTTGCACTAGACACTATGGTGCAGGAAAATCCCAGGAGGGCGGCCATTTCTGAAATACTGAATCCGGTGTGCCTGGAAACAGCGATCGTACCACGCTCAAAGTCGTTTAGGTCACTCGTTTTGCCCATCCTAATGTTCAATCAAACAGTAACTGAAATCCTCGATGCCTGTCTGCCTGCTTTATATAGCAAGCCAAGGCCACGTGACTCACTGTCTGTAGAAGTGATCAATTTTTGTGAACAGGGTGGTGTACCTAATAAACTGTCCGGTGAGTGGATCTCATATGGACATCATATAGCTAAGATAATTCCAGTGCTCATGACATGGATGAACACGTGCATTGCAAATGGCAGCCACACTACCAGCATTATTAGTGAGAAGAGCTACTAGCACTTTCAATCGCTTGATTGATCATTCAGCATGTTGGAATCACAGGAGACAAAACAACGTGTCCATTTGTCAGTTGAAACAAGTACAACTGGTTTTATTTCAACTGTTTGGATCACTTCTAAGACTGCTTTTAGTCCTACTTACAGGTTTCACATTCACTACATGTTAACAGGACACAGTTTGTTTGATAGTTTTCCTGCTTCATCCCCTTGGATCAGATACAATTGTTTTCCCAATGTCACAAATGTGTCTGTCACATCATGAATTCCCTCTGGAACAAAGCACAAATATTTGCTGTTTCCCCTCCATGGTGAAAGCAGTGGAGAGAGGAAGGGGGAGAGAGGGAGGGAGGCGGGGGGAGGGAGGCGGGGGGGAGGGAGGAGGGAGGAGAGAGGGAGGGAGAGAGAGAGGAAGGGAGGTGGGGGGAGAGGAAGGGAGGAGGGGGAGAGGAGGGAGGCAGGGAGGTCAGAGAGAGGGAGGCAAGGGGGAGAGAGGAAGTGCAGCCTGCTTCCTTTACTCTCTTTTCTACCCCTCTCCGCTCTCATCCTTCCCTCTCCTGAGTTCAAATACTATTTAGGGCATTTCAATTACTTTCAAAGACATTATATTTATATACTCCCATGCATTTGGACCAGGGCCCGTATCCACAAAGCATCTCAGAAAAGGTCCTAGGAATCCTGTTAACCTGTTTTAAGACAACAAAAACTCTCCAAACTCTGAGCCAGGAATAAAATCGACTTATAAAAGTATATCTCAGCTGGTAATCACGACAGTTTGAGGTACCCCAAAGGAAAGATAGTGATGACGTGCATTGACATTGCTGCAAATGATGGAGAATAACCACGACCACGATCACGATGAGGCATCGCCCACTGTGAACTCTATAGCAGGCTCCAGACAACTACAGTGAATGTGACTGTACATCAAATGTTGTAATGGTAAAAAGGTAGATATCATTTCTTTCTGACACGATCACTTTGCCTACTCTTATTGCCTAACATGTTGGCATGCATAACCTTTTTGATAATACAAATTTTGAAAGTTGTTAAAAGCAGAATTTTATAATATTACCATTGTCAACACACTCGTCGTCACTCCCGTTTAACGACTCTAAATCGCTTTGGCACAGTAGGCATCAAGTCACTTGCCGATAATGTTGCATATAACGCTGCAACTTTTTGAAAGAGCTGTCATTTTCATCTAACACTATTGAAGTTAACACTATAGATGCCTTCAATTCCCAATTTATTGTCACGCCTTGGTCATAGTATTTTGTGTTTTCGTTATATGTTTGGTCAGGCCAGGGTGTGACATGGGTTTATATGTTGTGGTTCGTATTGGGGTTTTTGTATTATTGGGATTACGGCTGAGTAGGGGTGTTGCATAGGTTTGGCTGCCTGAGGCGTTTCTCAATCAGAGTCAGGTGATTCTCGTTGTCTCTGATTGGGAACCGTATTTAGGTAGCCTGGGTTTCGCTTTGTATTTCGTGGGTGATTGTTCCTGTCTCTGTGTAGTGTTCACCAGAACACTGTATTAGGTTTCACGTTCCGTTTGTTGTTTTGTATTCATTAGTTATTTCATGTATCGTCATATTTTCATTAAAGACATGAGTAACCACCACGCTGCATTTCGGTCCTCTCTTTCGACAAACGAAGAACGCCATTACAGAATCACCCACCACACACGGACCGAGTGGCGTGGTAACAGGCAGCAGGAGCAGCGAAGGGAGGACGTTATGGATAGCAGAGGCTTGGAGTATACGACGTGGGAAGAAATAGACAGGTGGGCGGCCGACCCAGAGAGAGTGCCTGAGCCCGCCTGGGATTCGCTGGAACAGTACGAAGAGGGTTATAGACGAATGGAGTCGAAAAGAAAGACACGGCGGCGCGGAGCGAAAACCGAAAAGCAGCCCCAAAAATGTATTGGGGGGGGGCTCAGAGGGAGAGTGGCTGAGTCAGGAGATAGACCTGAGCCAACTCTCCTTGTTTATCGTGAGGAGCCAAGGAGGAGACCAGAACCAGAGCCGGTGTTAGAGGTGAGCGAAGCAGAGACTGTGAAGGAGTTAATGGGGAAAGTGGAGTGGAGAGTAATGAGGGAGTTGCTAGCTTGGTGTTATAGATACCATATTCGTCCGACGGATCGTGTCGGGGATTTGATGGCACCTGAGTTAGCGCTCCATACTCGTCCTGAGGTGCGTGTTAGTCAGCTGGTGAAGTTGGTGCCAGCCTCACGCACCAGGTCTCCTGTGCACATCCTTAGCCTTGCACGTCCTGTGCCAACACTACTCTCAAGATCTCCAGTACGCCTTTACGGTCTAGCCAATCCAGAGCCACCTCCACACACCAGTCCTCCGGTAGCAGCTCCCCGCACCAGGCTTCCTGTGCGTGTCCTCGCTCTAGTATCACCAGTGCCAGCACCACGCATCAGGCCTACAGTGCGCCTCGCCTCTCCTGTGCTGTCGGAGTCTCCCGCCTCTCCAGCGCTGTCGGAGCCTTTCTCCTCTCCTGCGCTACCGGAGTCTCCTGTCTGTTCAGCGCTATCAGAGCCTTCCTTCCCTCCTGCGCTGTCGGAGTCTCCCGCCTCTCCAGCGCTGTCTGAGCCTTTCTCCTCTCCTGCGCTACCGGAGTCTCCTGTCTGTTCAGCGCTATCAGAGCCTTCTTTCCCTCCTGCGCTGTCGGAGTCTCCCGCCTGTTCAGCGCTATCAGAGCCTTCCTCCTCTACAGCGCTGCCGGAGCCTCCTGCCTGTTCGGAGCAGCCTGTGCTGTCAGTCTGCAAGGAGCTGCCAGTCTGCAAGGAGCTGCTAGTCTGCAAGGAGCTGCCAGCCTGCATGGAGCAATCAGAGCTGTCAGCCTGCATGGAGCAGTCAGAGCTGCCAGTTTGCAGGGAGCTGTCAGTATGCATGAGGCAGCCAGATCTGTCAGTCTGCAAAGAGCTGCCAGTCTGCAAGGAGCTGTCAGTCTGCAAGGAGCTGTCAGCCTGCATGGAGCAGTCAGAGCTGTCAGTCTGCAAGGAGCTGTCAGCCTGCATGGAGCAGTCAGAGCTGTCAGTCTGCAAGGAGCTGCCAGTCTGCAGGGAGCTGTCAGTCTGCAAGGAGCTGTCAGTCTGCAAGGAGCTGCCAGTCTGCAGGGTGCTGTCAGTCTGCATGAAGCAGCCAGAGCTGCCAGTCTGCAAAGAGCTGCCAGTCTGCAAGGAGCTGTCAGCCTGCATGGAGCAGTCAGAGCTGTCAGTCTGCATAGAGCAGCTAGATCCACCAGTCAGCCATGATCTTCTAGATCTGCCAGTCAACCAGATTCTTCCAGATCAGCCTGTCAACCAGAATCTTCCAGATCTGCTAGTCAACCAGAATCTTCCAGATCTGCTAGTCAACCAGAATCTTCCAGATCTGCTAGTCAACCAGAATCTTCCAGATCCGCCAGCCAGCCAGGATCTACCGGAGCCTACTACCTACCTGAGCTTCATCTCAGTACTGGGCTTCCTCTCAGTACTGGGCTTCCTCTCAGTACTGGGCTTCCCCTCAGTTCCGGGCTGCCCCTCAGTCCCGAGCTGCCCCTCAGTCCCGAGCTGCCCCTCAGTCCCGAGCTGCCCCTCAGTTCCGAGCTGCCCCTCAGTCCCAAGCTGCCCCTCAGTCCCAAGCTGTCCCTCAGTCCCGAGATGCACCTCAGTCACGAGCTGCTCCTCAGTTCTGTGGGGTTCTGGGTGAGGACTATTAGGCCATGGTCGGCGGCGAGGGTGGATTATCCCAGGACGCGAAGGGGAGGAACTATGACATTTATGGAGTGGGGTCCACGTCCCGAGCCGGAGCCGCCACCATGGACAGACGCCCACCCGGACCCTCCCTATGGTTTTGAGGTGCGTCCGGGAGTCCGCACCTTGGGGGGGGGGGGTTCTGTCACGCCTTGGTCATAGTATTTTGTGTTTTCGTTATATGTTTGGTCAGGCCAGGGTGTGACATGGGTTTATATGTTGTGGTTCGTGGGGTTTTTGTATTATTGGGATTACGGCTGAGTAGGGGTGTTGCATAGGTTTGGCTGCCTGAGGCGTTTCTCAATCAGAGTCAGGTGATTCTCGTTGTCTCTGATTGGGAACCGTATTTAGGTAGCCTGGGTTTCGCTTTGTATTTCGTGGGTGATTGTTCCTGTCTCTGTGTAGTGTTCACCAGAACACTGTATTAGGTTTCACGTTCCGTTTGTTGTTTTGTATTCATTAGTTATTTCATGTATCGTCATATTTTCATTAAAGACATGAGTAACCACCACGCTGCATTTCGGTCCTCTCTTTCGACAAACGAAGAACGCCATTACAGAATCACCCACCACACACGGACCGAGTGGCGTGGTAACAGGCAGCAGGAGCAACGAAGGGAGGACGTTATGGATAGCAGAGGCTTGGAGTATACGACGTGGGAAGAAATAGACAGGTGGGCGGCCGACCCAGAGAGAGTGCCTGAGCCCGCCTGGGATTCGCTGGAACAGTACGAAGAGGGTTATAGACGAATGGAGTCGAAAAGAAAGACACGGCGGCGCGGAGCGAAAACCGAAAAGCAGCCCCAAAAATGTATTGGGGGGCTCAGAGGGAGAGTGGCTGAGTCAGGAGATAGACCTGAGCCAACTCTCCTTGTTTATCGTGAGGAGCCAAGGAGGAGACCAGAACCAGAGCCGGTGTTAGAGGTGAGCGAAGCAGAGACTGTGACATTATATTTATATACTCACTTTGCCTACTCTTATTGCCTAACATGTTGGCATGCATAAACTTTTTTGATAATACACATTTTGAACGTTGTTAAAAGCAGAATTTTATAATATTACCATTGTCAACACACTCGTCGTCACTAACGTTTAACGACTTTAAATCCCGTTGGCACAGTAGGCATCAAGTCACTTGCCGATAATGTTGCATATAACGCTGCAACTTTTTGAAAGAGCTGTCATTTTCATCAACACTATTGAAGTTAACACTATAGATGCCTTCAATTCCCAATTTATAGGTTTTTCACAATTTAGAGATATTTTAAACAACGTGATGTTGCGTTCCAAAGGGATCACTTGAAATAACATGAAGTAGGTCATTAAATAATCAAAAGAAAAACAGGTTTATTTATTAGCCTGGTGGTTCTAAGTATTTAGGCATGTCATGTGAAAGAGGTATGTTACAGGTCTAGATTATTTATGGTTGATGAAATATCATTTTAACAACTCAAAAGCAATTGCATGTGATGCAGGAATCACTGACTCACTGCAATGTTCTGTTACCAAGACATCTGCTGGTAACTCTTAACTGGTTAGGGCAGCTCACGAGGTCTCCTAAATATCTGTTGACTTGGTGTGACTCTTATGACTAAAGAGGCTTCATGCACAGCTGGTTTTTATTTGACCCAGAAGAGTAAAATGTCTCTATTCTCAGCGCTTGGGGCCAATGTTCCATTCTGAGACGCTTTGTGGATGCGGGCCCAGATCTGTTTTGCTGGTTTAAATAATGTATGTGGAAAAACTTTCAAATGGTAGGCCATTTATAGGAAAGTCTTTGAAAATACTTTGAATAGATGTCATTGATTCAAGCCACATTATCTAAAAAATTAAATAAAAAAAATACACAGAAAATAAGTATTTAAATAAACAATAATAATCCAGGCGTATTTGAACCCAGGTCAGCGCTCTTCCCTCTCCAACGGTCTCAGTTCAAGGTCTTCCATCTCTCTCCCCTCCTCACCTGAGAGTCTTGTATGTGATCTGGTCGACATTCAGACCAAACAGTTCCTTCGCAGCGTATTTGAAGACGTGTTCCAGGAAGCCCTCGGATCCTTTGCCCTCATGTCTCACCAAGGCTTGGCCCCCTGCCTCACTCAGCCTAACATGAAGATAAAGAGAAGAACGTTACACACTCGGAGTAGCTGAACCTAACAGACAGAAATACACTCACAGACACACATCACCACCTCACTGAGCAATGAGCCTGACATTGAGCACTGACAAACACTTCCTGGTTAAGAACCCAGTGAACATTGAAACACTTACACGTGGTCTAGAGGGACAGAGTCCAGGTCTGCTACGGACACCTTCATCTGTTCCATCATGAGGAACACCTCCCCTGGAACACACACACATTCAGTCTCACATTAAAACAACAGACAACTTATATGGAATGCAGTGTTTGATTTTTATCAGACATAAATGGGACCCATCACATCCCAAAAGTTGACTCGAGTTTCCCGAACAGCCCCTGGAAGCACCTGGATGATCATCAAGACTCATGGAAGAATGTTCTGTGAACAAATGAGTCAAAAGTATAATGTTTTGAACGACATGGGTCCCGTTATGCCTGGCGAACACCAAACTCTGCATTCCACAGTAAGAACCTCATACCAACGGTGAAGCATGGTGGTGGTAGTGTGATGGTTTGGGGATGCTCTGCTGCCTCAGGACCTGGACAACTTGCCTTAATAGAAGGAACCATGAATTCTGCTCTGTATCAGAGTTCTACAGGAGAATGTCAGGCCATCCGTCAGGGAGCTGAAGCTGAAGTACAGCTGGGTCATGCAGCAAGACAATGATCCAAAACACACAATTAAGTCTACATGAAAATGGCTAAAAAGCAACAAATGTGAAGGTTTGGAATGGCCTAGTCAAAATCCAGGCCTAATCCCAATTGAGATGACAGGACTTGAAACGAGCAGCTCAGGCTTGAAAACCCACAAAATGTTGCTGAGTTACTGCAGTTCTGCATGGAAGAATGAGCCAAAATTCCCCCACAGCGAGCTGAAAGACTGATCAACAGCTACAGGAAGCGTTTGGTTGGATTCATTGCAGCTAAAGGTGGTACCACCAGGTATTGAGTGTAAGGGGGCAATGACTTTCTCACACAGGGGCTTTGGGTGTTGCATAACTTTGTGTATGAAGAAAGTATGCAATTGTTGTGTTATTTTTTCACTCAGGTTCCCTTTATCTAATATTAGGTTTTGGTTGAAGATCTGATAAAATTCAGTATCAAAAATATGCAAAAACAGAGAAAATCAGAAAGGGGGCAAATACTTTACAGCTAGAGAGGCTAGAGAGAGGATAAATATAGAGGTAGAGAGGATAAATATAGAGGTAGAGAGGATAAATATAGAGGTAGAGAGGATAAATATAGAGGTAGAGAGGATAAATATAGAGGTAGAGAGGATAAATATAGAGGTAGAGAGGATAAATATAGAGGTAGAGAGGATAAATATAGAGGTAGAGAGGATAAATATAGAGGTAGAGAGGATAAATATAGAGGTAGAGAGGATAAATATAGAGGTAGAGAGGATAAATATACAGGTAGAGAGGATAAATATAGAGGTAGAGAGGATAAATAGAGGGATAAATATAGAGATAAATATAGAGGTAGAGAGGGATAAATATAGAGGTAGAGAGGATAAATATAGAGGTAGAGAGGATAAATATAGAGGTAGAGAGGATAAATATAGAGGTAGAGAGGATAAATATAGAGGTAGAGAGGATAAATATAGAGGTAGAGAGGATAAATATAGAGGTAGAGAGGATAAATATAGAGGTAGAGAGGATAATATAGAGGTGGATATAATAGAGGTAGAGAGAGGATAAATATAGAGGGTAGAGAGGATAATATAGAGGTAGAGAGGATAAATATAGAGGTAGAGAGGATAAATATAGAGGTAGAGAGAGGATAAATATAGAGGTAGAGAGGATAAAATATAGAGGTAGAGAGGATAAATATAGAGGTAGAGAGGATAAATATAGAGGTAGAGAGGATAATATAGGAGGTAGAGAGGATAAATATAGAGGTAGAGAGGATAAATATAGAGGTAGAGAGGATAAATATAGAGGTAGAGAGGATAAATATAGAGGTAGAGAGGATAAATATAGAGGTAGAGAGGATAAATATAGATAGAGGATAAATATAGAGGTAGAGAGGATAAATAGGATAGAGAATAAATATAGAGGTAGAGAGGATAAATATAGAGGTAGAGAGGATAAATATAGAGGTAGAGAGGATAAATATAGAGGTAGAGAGGATAAATATAGAGGTAGAGAGGATAAATATAGAGGTAGAGAGGATAAAATAGAGGTAGAGGTAGAGAGGATATAGAGGTAGAGAGGTAGAGAGGATAAATATAGAGGTAGAGAGGATAAATATAGAGGTAGAGAGGATAGATATAGAGGTAGAGAGGATAAATATAGAGGTAGAGAGGATAAATATAGAGGTAGAGAGGATAAATATAGAGGTAGAGAGGATAAGTATAGAGGTAGAGAGGATATAGGTAGAGAGGTAGAGAGGATAAATATAGAGGTAGAGAGGATAAATATAGAGGTAGAGAGGATAGATATAGAGGTAGAGAGGATAGATATAGAGGTAGAGAGGATAAATATAGAGGTAGAGAGGATAAATATAGAGGTAGAGAGGATAAATATAGAGAGGTAGAGAGGATAAATATAGAGGTAGAGAGGATAAATATAGAGGTAGAGAGGATAAATATAGAGGTAGAGAGGATAAATATAGAGGTAGAGAGGATAAATATAGAGGTAGAGAGGATAAATATAGAGGTAGAGAGGATAAATATAGAGGTAGAGAGGATAAATATAGAGGTAGAGAGGATAAATATAGAGGTAGAGAGGATAAATATAGAGGTAGAGAGGATAAATATAGAGGTAGAGAGGATAAATATAGAGGTAGAGAGGATAAATATAGAGGTAGAGAGGATAAATATAGAGGTAGAGAGGATAAATATAGAGGTAGAGAGGATAAATATAGAGGTAGAGAGGATAAATATAGAGGATAAATATAGAGGTAGAGAGGATAAATATAGAGGTAGAGAGGATAAATATAGAGGTAGAGAGGATAAATATAGAGGTAGAGAGGATAGATATAGAGGTAGAGAGGATAGATATAGAGGTAGAGAGGATAAATATAGGATAAATATAGAGGTAGAGAGGATAAAATAGGTAGAGGATAAATATAGAGAGGATAAAGTATAGAGAGGTAGAGGTAGAGAGGATATATATAGAGGTAGAGAGGATAAATATAGAGGTAGAGAGGATAAATATAGAGGTAGAGAGGATAGATATAGAGGTAGAGAGGATAGATATAGAGGTAGAGAGGATAAATATAGAGGTAGAGAGGATAAATATAGAGGTAGAGAGGATAAATATAGAGGTAGAGAGGATAAATAAGATAGAGAGGATAAATAGGTAGAGAGGATAAATATAGAGGTAGAGAGGATAAATATAGAGGTAGAGAGGATAAATATAGAGGTAGAGAGGATAAATATAGAGGTAGAGAGGATAAATATAGAGGTAGAGGATAAATATAGAGGTAGAGAGGATAAATATAGAGGTAGAGAGGATAAATATAGAGGTAGAGAGGATAAATATAGAGGTAGAGAGGATAAATATAGAGGTAGAGAGGATATAGAGGTAGAGAGGATAAATATAGAGGTAGAGAGGATAAATATAGAGGTAGAGAGGATAAATATAGAGGTAGAGAGGATAGAGGTAGAGAGGATAAATATAGAGGTAGAGAGGATAGATATAGAGGTAGAGAGGATAAATATAGAGGTAGAGAGGGATAGGATAAATATAGAGGTAGAGAGGATAAATATAGAGGTAGAGAGGATAAATATAGAGGTAGAGAGGATAAATATAGAGGTAGAGAGGATAAATATAGAGGTAGAGAGGATAAATATAGAGGTAGAGAGGATAAATATAGAGGTAGAGAGGATAAATATAGAGGTAGAGAGGATAAATATAGAGGTAGAGAGGATAAATATAGAGGTAGAGAGGATAGAGAGGATAAATATAGAGGTAGAGAGGATAAATATAGAGGTAGAGAGGATAAATATAGAGGTAGAGAGGATAAATATAGAGGTAGAGAGGATAAAATAGAGGTAGAGAGGATAGCTATAGAGGTAGAGAGGATAAATATAGAGGTAGAGAGGATAAATATAGAGGTAGGATAAATATAGAGGTAGAGAGGATAAATATAGAGGTAGAGAGGATAAATATAGAGGTAGAGAGGATAAATATAGAGGTAGAGAGGGTAGAGAGGATAAATATAGAGGTAGAGAGGATAGATAGAGGTAGAGAGGATAAATATAGAGGTAGAGAGGATAGATATAGAGGTAGAGAGGATAGATATAGAGGTAGAGAGGATAAATATAGAGGTAGAGAGGATAAATATAGAGGTAGAGAGGATAAGTATAGAGGTAGAGAGGATATATATAGAGGTAGAGAGGATAAATATAGAGGTAGAGAGGATAAATATAGAGGTAGAGAGGATAGATATAGAGGTAGAGAGGATAGATATAGAGGTAGAGAGGATAGATATAGAGGTAGAGAGGATAAATATAGAGGTAGAGGATAAATATAGAGGTAGAGAGGATAAATATAGAGGTAGAGAGGATAATATAGGAGGTAGAGAGGATAAATATAGAGGTAGAGAGGATAAATATAGAGGTAGAGAGGATAAATATAGAGGTAGAGAGGATAAACATAGAGGTAGAGAGGATAAATATAGAGGTAGAGAGGATAAATATAGAGGTAGAGAGGATAAATATAGAGGTAGAGAGGATAAATATAGAGGTAGAGAGGATAGATATAGAGGTAGAGAGGATAAATATAGAGGTAGAGAGGATAAATATAGAGGTAGAGAGGATAAATATAGAGGTAGAGAGGATAAAATAGAGGTAGAGAGGATAGATAGAGGTAGAGAGGATAAATATAGAGGTAGAGAGGATAGATATAGAGGTAGAGAGGATAAATATAGAGGTAGAGAGGATAAATATAGAGGTAGAGAGGATAAGTATAGAGGTAGAGAGGATATATATAGAGGTAGAGAGGATAAATATAGAGGTAGAGAGGATAATATAGAGGTAGAGAGGATAAATATAGAGGTAGAGAGGATAAATATAGAGGTAGAGAGGATAAATATAGAGGTAGAGAGGATAAACATAGAGGTAGAGAGGATAAATATAGAGGTAGAGAGGATAAATATAGAGGTAGAGAGGATAGATATAGAGGTAGAGAGGATAAATATAGAGGTAGAGAGGATAAATATAGAGGTAGAGAGGATAAATATAGAGGTAGAGAGGATAAATATAGAGGTAGAGAGGATAGATAGAGGTAGAGAGGATAAATATAGAGGTAGAGAGGATAGATATAGAGGTAGAGAGGATAGATATAGAGGTAGAGAGGATAAATATAGAGGTAGAGAGGATAAATATAGAGGTAGAGAGGATAAATATAGAGGTAGAGAGGATAAATATAGAGGTAGAGAGGATAAATATAGAGGTAGAGAGGATAGATAGATATAGAGAGAGGATAGATATAGAGGTAGAGAGGATAGATATAGAGGTAGAGAGGATAAATATAGAGGTAGAGAGGATAAATATAGAGGTAGAGAGGATAGATATAGAGGTAGAGAGGATAAATATAGAGGTAGAGAGGATAAATATAGAGGTAGAGAGGATAAATATAGAGGTAGAGAGGATAGATATAGAGGTAGAGAGGATAAATATAGAGGTAGAGAGGATAAATATAGAGGTAGAGAGGATAAATATAGAGGTAGAGAGGATAAATATAGAGGTAGAGAGGATAAATATAGAGGTAGAGAGGATAAATATAGAGGTAGAGAGGATAAATATAGAGGTAGAGAGGATAAATATAGAGGTAGAGAGGATAAATATAGAGGTAGAGAGGATAAATATAGAGGTAGAGAGGATAAATATAGAGGTAGAGAGGATAAATATAGAGGTAGAGAGGATAAATATAGAGGTAGAGAGGATAGAGGTAGAGAGGATAAATATAGAGGTAGAGAGGATAGATATAGAGGTAGAGAGGATAGATATAGAGGTAGAGAGGATAAATATAGAGGTAGAGAGGATAAATATAGAGGTAGAGAGGATAAGTATAGAGGTAGAGAGGATATATATAGAGGTAGAGAGGATAAATATAGAGGTAGAGAGGATAAATATAGAGGTAGAGAGGATAGATATAGAGGTAGAGAGGATAGATATAGAGGTAGAGAGGATAGATATAGAGGTAGAGAGGATAAATATAGAGGTAGAGAGGATAAATATAGAGGTAGAGAGGATAAATATAGAGGTAGAGAGGATAATATAGGAGGTAGAGAGGATAAATATAGAGGTAGAGAGGATAAATATAGAGGTAGAGAGGATAAATATAGAGGTAGAGAGGATAAACATAGAGGTAGAGAGGATAAATATAGAGGTAGAGAGGATAAATATAGAGGTAGAGAGGATAAATATAGAGGTAGAGAGGATAAATATAGAGGTAGAGAGGATAAATATAGAGGTAGAGAGGATAAATATAGAGGTAGAGAGGATAAATATAGAGGTAGAGAGGATAAATATAGAGGTAGAGAGGATAAAATAGAGGTAGAGAGGATAAATATAGAGGTAGAGAGGATAAATATAGAGGTAGAGAGGATAAATATAGAGGTAGAGAGGATAAATATAGAGGTAGAGAGGATAGATATAGAGGTAGAGAGGATAAATATAGAGGTAGAGAGGATAAATATAGAGGTAGAGAGGATAAATATAGAGGTAGAGAGGATAGATATAGAGGTAGAGAGGATAGATATAGAGGTAGAGAGGATAGATATAGAGGTAGAGAGGATAAATATAGAGGTAGAGAGGATAAATATAGAGGTAGAGAGGATAAATATAGAGGTAGAGAGGATAAATATAGAGGTAGAGAGGATAAATATAGAGGTAGAGAGGATAATATAGGAGGTAGAGAGGATAAATATAGAGGTAGAGAGGATAAATATAGAGGTAGAGAGGATAAATATAGAGGTAGAGAGGATAAATATAGAGGTAGAGAGGATAAATATAGAGGTAGAGAGGATAAATATAGAGGTAGAGAGGATAAATATAGAGGTAGAGAGGATAAATATAGAGGTAGAGAGGATAAATATAGAGGTAGAGAGGATAATATAGGAGGTAGAGAGGATGAATATAGAGGTAGAGAGGATAAATATAGAGGTAGAGAGGATAAATATAGAGGTAGAGAGGATAAATATAGAGGTAGAGAGGATAAATATAGAGGTAGAGAGGATAAATATAGAGGTAGAGAGGATAAATATAGAGGTAGAGAGGATAATATAGAGGTAGAGAGGATAAATATAGAGGTAGAGAGGATAGATATAGAGGTAGAGAGGATAGATAGAGGTAGAGAGGATAGATATAGAGGTAGAGAGGATAGATAAAGAGGTAGAGAGGATAGATATAGAGGTAGAGAGGATAAATATTGAGGTAGAGAGGATAGATAGAGGTAGAGAGGATAAATATAGAGGTAGAGAGGATACATATAGAGGTAGAGAGGATAAATATAGAGGTAGAGAGGATAAATATTGAGGTAGAGAGGATAGATAGAGGTAGAGAGGATAAATATAGAGGTAGAGAGGATACATATAGAGGTAGAGAGGATAGATATAGAGGTAGAGAGGATAGATAGAGGTAGAGAGGATAGATATAGAGGTAGAGAGGATAGATAGAGGTAGAGAGGATAAATATAGAGGTAGAGAGGATAGATAGAGGTAGAGAGGATAAATATAGAGGTAGAGAGGATAGCTATAGAGGTAGAGAGGATAAATATAGAGGTAGAGAGGATAAATATAGAGATAGAGAGGATAGATATAGAGGTAGAGAGGATAAATATAGAGGTAGAGAGGATAGCTATAGAGGTAGAGAGGATAAATATAGAGGTAGAGAGGATAGCTATAGAGGTAGAGAGGATAAATATAGAGGTAGATAGGATAAATATAGAGGTAGAGAGGATAGCTATAGAGGTAGAGAGGATAAATATAGAGGTAGAGAGGATATATATAGAGGTAGAGAGGATAAATATAGAGGTAGAGAGGATAGCTATAGAGGTAGAGAGGATAAATATAGAGGTAGAGAGGATATATATAGAGGTAGAGAGGATAAATATAGAGGTAGAGAGGATAAATATAGAGGTAGAGAGGATAAAATATAGAGGTAGATAGGATAAATATAGAGGTAGAGAGGATAGCTATAGAGGTAGAGAGGATAAATATAGAGAGGATAAATATAGAGGTAGAGAGGATATATATAGAGGTAGAGAGGATAAATATAGAGGTAGAGAGGATAGCTATAGAGGTAGAGAGGATAGCTATAGAGGTAGAGAGGATAAATATAGAGGTAGAGAGGATAAATATAGAGGTAGAGAGGATACAGTTGAAGTCGGGAAGTTTACATACACCTTGTCAACTACATTTTTGTACAATTCCTGACATTTAGTCCTCGTAAAAATTCCCTGTCTTAGGTCAGTTAGGATCACCACTTTGTTTCAGAACGTGAAAAGTCAGAATAAGACTAGAGAAAATTATTTCAGCTGTTATTTCTTTCATCACATTCCCAGTGTGTCAGAAGTTTACATACACTCAATTAGAATTTGGTAGCATTGCCTTTAAATTGTTTAACTTGGGTCAAACGTTTCAGGTAGCCTTCCACAAGCTTCCCACAATAAGTTGGGTGAATTTTGGCCCATTCCTGACAGAGCTGGTGTAACTGAGTCAGGTTTGTAGGCCTCCTTGCTCACACACACTTTTTCAGTTCTGCCCACAAATTTTCTATACGATTGAGGTCAGGGCTTTGGGATGGCCACTCCAATAACTTGACTTTGCTGTCCTCCAGCCATTTTGCCACAACTTTGGAAGTATGCTTGGGGTCATCAGAAGACCCATTTGTGACCAAGCTTTAACTTCCTGATTGATGTCTTGAGATGTTGCTTCAATATATCCACATAATTGTCCTTCCTCATGATGCCATATATTTTGTGAAGTGAACCAGTCCCTCCTGCAGCAAAGCACCCCCACAACATGATGCTGCCACCCCGTGCTTCACAGTTGGGATGGTGTTCTTCGGCTTGCAAGTCTCCCCTTTTCCTCCAAACATAACGATGGTCATTATGGCCAAACAGTTCTATTTTTGTTTCATCAGACCAGAAGACATTTCTCCAGAAGTACGATCTTTGTTCCCATGTGCAGCTGCAAACCTTTTTATGGAGGTTTTGGAGCAGTGGCTTCTTCCTTGCTGAGCGGCCTTTCAGGTTATGTCGATATAGGACTAGTTTTACTGTGGATATAGATACTTTTGTACCTGTTTCCTCCAGCATCTTCACAAGGTCCTTTGCTGTTGTTCTGGCATTGAAAAGTACGTTCATCTCTAGGAGAAGGAAAGCGTCTCCTTCCTGAGCGGTATGGCGGCTGCGTGGTCCCATGGTGTTTATACTTGCGTACTATTGTTTGTACAGACAAACATGGTACCTTCAGGCGTTTGGAAATTGCTCCCAAGCATGAACCAGACTTGTGGAGGTCTACAATTTTATTTCTGAGGTCTTGGCTGATTTCATTTGATTTTCCAATGATGTCAAGCAAAGAGGCACTGAATTTGAAGGTAGGCCTTGAAATACATCCGCAGGTGCACCTCCAATTGACTCAAATGATGTCAATTAGCCTATCAGAAGCTTCTAAAGCCATGACATAATTTTCTGGAATTTCCAAGCTGTTTAAAGTCAACTTAGTGTATGTAAACTTCTGATCTACTGGAATTGTGATACAGTGAATTATAAGTGAAATAATCTGTCTGTAAACAGTTATTGGAAGAATTACTTGTATCATGCACAAAGTAGATGTACTAACCGACTTGCCAAAACTATAGTTTGTTAACAAGAAATGTGTGGAGTGGTTGAAAAACGAGTTTTAATAACTCCTACCTAAGTGAATGTAAACTTCCGACTTCAACTGTATATATAGAGGTAGAGAGGTTAGATCTAGATATATTATTTATTTTATTTCACCTTTATTTAACCCGGTTGGCAAGTAAGCAAGATAGATGGGGGTCAATTAGTTCACATATGGTGTCCAGAGCACAGCTGGGGGCAGAGGGTGGTCTATAGCAGGAGGCAACGGTGAGAGACTTGTTTTTAGAGAGGTGGATTTTTAAAAGTAGAAGTTCAAAATGTTTAGGTACCGACTTGGACAGTAGGACAGAACTCTGCAGGCTATCTTTGCAGTAGATTGCAACAACGCCCCCTTTGGCAGTTCTATCTCGTCTGAAAATGTTGTAGTTAGGGATGAACATTTCAGTATTTTTGGTGGTCTTCCTAAGCCAGGATTCAGACATAGCTAGAACATCCGGGTTGGCAGAGTGCGCTCCGGGGACACCGTGCGCCTCCCGGTATAACACGGTGCCTGCCCGGTCCAACTCTCTCCACGGTAAGCACGGGGAGTTGGCGCAGGTCTCCTACCTGACTTAGCCACACTCCACGTGTGCCCCCGCCACAAACTTTTTGGGACTGCCTCTCGTCCCAGCCTCCAGCTCTGCCTTGGGTGGGTGATTTTAAAAACAATTCACAAACATCAACATGCAGTAGAGCATGCATAATGTTGTTGATTTGACTTCTAATTTAGTTTGAAGTCAATTTAAGTAATAATTACTTTTCATTGAACTTACTAGAAGTATTTGAGTAAAAAAATGCAGATGGTCTTACAGTGTTAAAACAACACTCTCCCCAAATACTGTGTTATGGAATAAAAGTAAAAAGTGTAGCAGCATCATCTCTAATAGTTTCAAAGTCTGAATTTGCAACACCCATGGTGTTAGGGAACCAAGACACTAGGAGTGTTAGTTTGTCAACACTTTGAACAGTGTTTATTTAATACAACTATTTTGATGGGTCACATATACACATTAAGTGTTACATTTAACACTGTAGATGTAAAAATGTTGATTTGAAAAATGCTATTTAGGGTTAAAGTTATGGTTAGGTTTTATGACTTTGTTGTTGTGCCAGCTAGTAACCACTCTGCAGAGCTGCCTCCACATACATGAGTCATCCAAATAAATGTCAACCTGAGAGCTACTGTATGTACTGTGATGTCTGAAATATACAGTATTGGTGTGGATAATAATTAAATACAAGACAACAAGCTCTATATGATAGAAGTAACATTATAACGACTGGTTATTTCCAAAGGTGTATTTGTACATAAATCAATAACGATATTCATAACAAAATTCCCATTTAGAATATTACATCAATTATACAAACCAAGCTTAGTGGTAAATCACTGTTTGTGAGTTTTACAGAATAATACAACACATCAAATGACACAGTGCCTTCAGAAAGTATTCACACCCCTTGACTTTGTCCACATTTTGTTGTGTTAAAGCCTGAATTGAAAATAGATTCAACTGAGATGTTTGGGTCACTGGTCCACACACAATAGCCCATAATGACAAAGTGGAATTAAGTTTTTCAAAGGTTTTACAAATAATGTAAAAATAAAAATCTTAAATGTCTTGAGTAAAAAAGTGTTCAACCCCTTTCTTATGGCAAGTCTAAATAAGTTCATGAGTAAACATTTGCTTAACAAATCACATAATACATTGCATGGACTCACTCTGTGTGAGCTTCTACAAAGTATTGACTTAGAGACGTACCCAGACAGACTCACAGCTGTAATCAATGCAAAAGGAGCTCCTACAAAGTATTGACTTAGAGACATACCCAGACAGACTCACAGCCGTAATCATTATTGACTTAGGAGTTTGACTACTTGTGTAAATGAGATTTTTCTGTCCCCACAAGGATAGTAGAACCAACACACACACACACACACACACACACACACACACACACACACACACACACACACACACACACACACACACACACACACACACACACAACTCTTCCAGATTGAAAGTTATGCAGGCTTCTGGTTTAGGGCCTCTCTGGTAACTTTGTCATTGTTTCTCAAGGAACTATTAAGTCTTACGATGCGAAACAGTAGAAAACCCAGAACAGTGATGATGCTGACGATAGGTGACCTGACGATCCCAGAAACGCTTGTTTTTCATTTCTCACTGAGAAAATAGAGTTTAGCACTCAGAATACTCACAAATGTTGCAGTATCAAGCCCCATATGGAATATATACACTGAGTGTACAACACACTCGGAACACCTTCCGAATATTGAGTTGCACCCCCCTTTGCCCTGAAAACTGCCTCAATTCATCGGGGCATGGATCCTACAAGGTGTCGAAAGCATTCCACAGGGATAATGGCCCATCTTGACTACAATGTTTCCCACAGTTGTGTCAAGTTGGCTGGATGTCCTTTGCGTGGTGGACCATTCTTGATACACACAGGAAACTTTTGAGCGTGAAAAACCCAGCAGCGTTGAAGTTCTTGACACATTCAAATTGGTGCTCCTGGCGCCTACTACCATACCTCATTGAAATGCACTTAAATCTTGTCTTCCCATTCACCCTCTGAATGGTACACATACACAAGACATGTCTCATTTATCTCAATGCTAAATAAATTAAATCCTTCTTTATCCTGTCTCCTCCCCTTCATCTACACTGATTGAAGTGGATTTAACAAGTGACATCAACAAGGGATCATAGCTTTCACCTGGATTCACCTGGTCAGTCTATGTCATGGAAAGAGCAGGTGTTCCTAATGTTTTGTTAACTCAGTGTATATGAATACTGTATTATCACATTTAATTTGAATTACTGGACCTTTTCCTGGTCATATCACATGAACCCATTTAACCTGTGTAACACTGGTCACTGTATATTAACATTGTACTCACATGTAACGGAAACATTCAATGTGCCATGTCCGTTGCCACAGTTTGTGTTAATGGTAAAAGTGTAGTTTCCCTCATCAGCTTTGGTAACATTTTTGATCTCACAAAAGTAGGTGTTGGTTGTTATCGTAGTGTTACAATCTTTTGTACAATCACAATTTCGTATTGGAGTTTTTGATTTATCCTTCCAGAAATACTGTTCAGTTTTACATCCCGTCTCACTGTTACCTACATCACCCGTCTTATTCTGACCTACATCACTGTAATCCACTCTACATGTCAGGTTGTGGTTCTGTCCTGCTACAACCGATTGATTTTCACACGTTACATTAACCCCTGGAAAACAAACAAGGACATGAATTAATCAACAAGCAACATAGTATCGGATATCAATGAATGAAAGGATATCAATGGATAATATTGGGTATCAAACTATATCAAGGAATGAACATGCAACATAATATCATAGTGTTGTAAGTCTTGTGGGCACACTAGAATAAACAATTATCATGTACTGCACCTTCAGAAACGTTGAAGACCCTGGACTTATTTCACATTTAGTTGTTTTACTAATTTGATTAAATATATGTTTTACACATAATACCTCATAATGACAAAGTGCTTGTGCTTCTATTTGCGACCATGCAGTGAAAACTAACAAGTAATGTAACAATCTCACAAGACAAACATTCACGGTCCAGTGTAGATACGGCATTGTGCTATTGCCGTGTAGTGGCTCAGCATTCTTACTGGAACGAAATAGCGCAGGCTGCTCTGAGAGTCAAATCCAATTCTGCTCACTTTTCAGCCGTGCGAGTTGGCAACAGGCCAGGGAAGAACAAAGATGCGGGGGGTTGACGACAGTGTCCTAAACCGCAAATGTTATCAGCCGTGTCTCAGATGTGGAGCACGTGGTCTAACAGGGACAGAATCAAGAGTTATGCAGTTACTTCCCTTGCTGTTTACAGAAGGGTCAGCAGCAATACAGGACTCATTCCTTATGGTGGCTGGGATAGAACCGATTTCGGGGTTGGATAGTCTGTGTGAAATGCCAGGGGAAGGGATTCTGAAAGGTAACAAGTTAAAGCTGTTAAGAACAAGCAAACTCGCAAGCTCAGAAAAAAAAATGGGGTTTTCATCAATCACTACAATGTTAATTTAGAAATCATCAATGGAAACAGAATGCACCTGAGCTTAATTTCAAGTCTCATAGCAAAGGGTCTGGGTACTTATGTAAAAAGGTATTTCTGATATTATTTTTAATACATTTGCAAAAATGCCCATAAAAACGTGTTTTTGCTTTGTCATTATGGGGTATTGTGCATTGATTATTAATTTTTATTTATTTAAGTCAGTTTAGAATAAGGTTGGAACGTAACAAAATGTGGAATGGGGTCTGAAAACTTTCCGACTGCCCTGTAGCTTAGTAGAACCCCCCTCTTGTTTAATGCACAATGTTAGTTTTGGTTGTGTTTCAGTTATTTTCTGCTCAATAGAAATTAATGGTAAATAATGTATTGTGTCATTTTGGAGTCACTTTATTTATAAATAAGAACAGCATATGTTTCTAAACACTTCTACAATAATGTGTTTGCTACCACGATGATGAATACTCCTGATGATTTAATTGTGAATAATGATGGGAGGGTCAAAGATCTTACCCCCAAGACATGCTAACCCCTCACCAATACAATAACAGGGGAGGTTAGTATGTCTCGGGGCTATGATCTTTGAACGAATAACTTTCTCACTCATAACAACCATAATAATGTATAAAGTGTGCAGTTTACCTTGTTTTTCTGACTGGACATTAGAAGTGAGCAAACAGAGACTCAGAAACAGCAGAAGCATTTTGCCATGTGTCCTAAAGCACAAAGAACAAATACCACAAAACATGAATAGCTTATACATTAACCTACATTAACCTACATCAGATTGGACATAGACTGTATGCTTCAAGCAGTAGTTCTATGTCTTGAAGGACTGGAATTAACCACAGCCCTGATCTGTAGTCATGGCAACTGTGGAGCTGTAGTGATATTTAAGAACAGGTCAGGAGAAATTCTGGGTGAATCTGAATAGTTTTCAAGTCCCACTCAAGCAGTTTTTTAAATTACTTTCCCTTTTGAAAGACCATATCCAAAGTATAAATACAGTAGTGTATACACACTTACGCTTTAAAATAGACATTGAGAAAAATAGAGCTGTTTAGACTTATCTACAAAAGTCAATGAGTTAAAAAATACTTTGGCGTTGTAAAATGGGTATGAGAGGTTCTGAATTGCAACCTGGGGCTCCCCCCGCACCAAAACTTCTCCCCCCTGCATGTAATCTGCAAAGCCTGAACTTCTCCACATTTATGCATTTTCCTCTCTCCACAGCCTTAGTAGGCCTACCAAAGAAACACCCAGAGTTCAGATGAATTCACCATCTAACACAGACTGTCATTAGCGCTGAGGAAAACAAAATAACCTTCTGAGATAGAGACTCTGAGAGTAATCATGAGATGTCTGTCGAGGTGACGTGACCAACAAATCCTCACTCACTCACTCACTCACTCACTCACTCACTCACTCACTCACTCACCACTCACTCACTCACTCACTCACTCACTCACTCACTCACTCACTCACAATGATCTAAGTAGGTAAGGATACTGTACTTACAAGCTTACAGCCTCTGATTGTTCTGCCGTCAAATAAAGTTGTATAGTGCAGTGTCCCAGAAAATAACTGTGGGAGAAGAGATTCGTTGGAGACAGTGGATACTCCCTTTCACAATCTCTACCCTACCTGAAGACTGTTGAAAAGGCATGCACATTCTCTCTCTCTCTCTCTCTCTCTCTCTCTCTCTCTTCCTCTCCCTCCTGGACAGATCCCCGACAGTCCTAACATGGGCACCGAGGGAGGACGAAGCTACAGTGAATTTACTTTCACCAAGGGTTTTTTCCCTGGACTTTTTCTTAGGCTAAGCTAGATTTTCCTGACAGGAAAGAACCCCAGACTCTAGTAGAGTTTCCAGAGGTACACCTATCTAGTACTGGATCAGACCCCTCTTGGCCTCCAGAACAGCCTGAGTTCTTTGGGCATGGATTCTACAAGTCAAAAACTTTCCTCAGGGATGTTGGTTCATGCTTACGCAATGGCATCACGCAGCTGCTGCAGATTGGGTGGCAGTGAAACCATGCCCCCAAGAAGTTCTGGAGGCAAAGAAGGGTTCGATCCAGTGCTAGATAGGTGTACCGTTGACACCAGGCAGGTTGGGTCCATCGATTCATGCTGTTTATGCCAATTCCTGATTTCCATTAGCATGACACAAGACCTGGATTCGTTATACCAGACAATATTCTTCCACTCCTAAATTGTTTAGTGTTGATTGCGTGCCCATTGGAGCCACAAAAACATGAAACATGCTGCTAGTTCCTATTTTTTTTTCTAGATTTCAAAAAGAAACATTCATCTTATATTCTGTCACCTGCACCTCTTCCCTGGGTCCTTAGTGTACAAGACAAAGTTGTGCACAATTTTCTGTCAATATATCTGGTCAAACAACAGTTAATAAACAACTCTAAGGGGGACCTAATAAATATGTGATTTTGGTGGAAAAAAATCACATATTTTCTCCGTTTTATTCTTCCTGGTTTTAGATTTTGTTTTGTGTTTTTACTCTCACAATTACAATTGTTCATAGAGAAACAACACAATTAGATGTTCTGAGTCCATGTCAATGCTTCAATCACATCAGAACACATTTTATTTCGGACTGGACTTGTCATTTGTGAGTGTAATTCCCCCTTAATTGTGCATCTGGCCCTTTAATTCCGTGTCTAGCGAGTGAGGAATGGGCCGTCTGATGTGCTGGTCTAGAAGGTTCTGTACTGATGCTGCTCATTTCATGGCAAAGTTACTCATCAATTACTCATTTTTCTACCATTTATATCTCCTGATTATGACTGTCCTGTTCACCTTGAATTTTATATTGTTGTTGTTATTTCTTTATTCATGTTCAAATTCCCATGTGTAGTCTGAGCCATTCTCTGCTGTACTACTAGTGTTGATGCTTTGGAACTGAAAGTAGTCAAATCTCTTGTTAGGGTTGTTTCGTACATTACATCAGTCTGGATACAAGTGCAGGTTACACATCGATTTTGTTCATGTAAACCAGGGGTTCTTAAACTATTTCAGCCTGGGACTCAAATGATAAAATTGTGTGTTTTCCTGGTACCCAATCTTATGAAAACATGAAACTATACGTAAATATTGATACTTTTCATTACTCTTATGCTAAAAACAAATTCATCATAGACAAAAAACTGTCATGTCACCTCCTCCTCCTTCCCTCCGGTGCTCGAAGTCGCCGGTCTACTAACCACCGTTCCACACATACACACACACACACACACACACACACATAGACACACACACACACACACACACACACACATATTCACACACACACACACACACACACACACACACACACACACACACACACACACACACACACACACACACACACACACACACACACACACACACACACACACACACACACCAAAGTAGGACAAAGCATACATTGATTTTACTTTAAATTTTTCTTAGGCTAATCTAGATCCAAGAAAGGAAAGAACACCAGAGTCAAGGAGAGTTGATATGGTGGAGGTGATATGGTCCTTGACTTGTCTCTCAAAGCACTCACGGAAGTGAGTGCTACGGGGCGGTAGTCGTTTAGCTCTCTCTCTCTCTCTCTCTCTCTCTCTCTCTCTGATTTTCCTTTTATTTTTATTATATCCCAGAGAGGAAAAAACACCAGACTCAAGGAGAGTTTCCAGAGGTGTTTTAATGCTCAACATGTGTGACAATGACATCATAGATATATATTTTTTTAGATAATACAACTTAAAAGGGGCTGATCTGCAATTGGTTCCTCCATTATGGGACTTGTAAATGACTGATATATTTGACTCGTCATGAAACTAGGCGTATGTCGCGGGTCACTACTTCACAGGAGAGCCGTTTGAACATTGTTTTTTATCAAAATGTGTTTTTGGGCAGAAAGGCCTTCTGGAACATGTGAACTTTCATGCGCCTTACAGTTTTTCTCAATTTGCTAAAACACAATTTCTGAAACCTTGCTCCATTTCCTGAAAACAGTAAACACAAAACCTCATCTTCAAGCACTATTTACATAACCTCTGACTCCTCTTGCAAAATGAAACATTCGCCTCAAAACAGTTTTGCCTGTGTTCAAAATCAAACACTGCTCTCAAATCATAAACAAAGTGATCAAAATGATATACACTCTCAAGCAGTCAGTAAACAATACACCGAAAAATAGAAAACACATTGTTCAAGACATACAATTCTCAGGGAGAAGTACATTTTTAATCTAAAAAAATATTCATATTTTTCCGTCATTGTCTTTTGGTGAACGAAAACATGTTCTATCATAGTAGCTCAAAATTGATCAGAAATTACTACTCTGCTTTGCTCTTTGCAATTTTGTTTTTTGTTCTTCCTCCTCCTTGTAGCCCTATTTTTACAGTACTGTACCCTGCATCTCACAAACTTGTCCTTTGTCTCTGTGATACTGTAATTCTTGTTCTTTGTTGATATGAACCTGCAACCAGTCAAAATCTATTGAGCAGTCAGTACTGTTACAGTTTTTCTCAGTCGCTTTGGTGCATTTCTTAGATCAAAAGTGCAATTCTTGATACTACTTGTACAAATTCCAAATCAGCTAGTCACTTGTGCACATCATTAAAGCAATTTCTTATTCCTTTGAACAAATTGCAATTGATAATGTACAAGTGTCAGCTTTTTTCCACATTATCAATTGCTCATGTCATGTTGATCAAAATATAGTAGATGGTTCTCTGTTGAAGAGTCCTACCCCTCAAAACATCTAGGCATTAGTTCCTAGCATAAGCCATTACATACAATTTTTAAAAACTATTTGTCATAAACTGTCAAGCATAGTTTTACACATTTCTATTAGACCTTTTGTACAAAAACGTGAATTGATGAATCGTGCAGGTGAAATTGACCCTCACTCATGAAGGAATGTAAAGTGTTAGTTCAACCAACAATCAACCAGTTGTCTAAATTGCTCAAAGGTGCATCTCATGAAGAATCAATTGGCAAGCATATATAGACAGACCACAACACAGAGTTGCAATTTTCCAATAATGGATGGACCAGGAAACGAACAGGGTCAACAGCCAAGAGGAGGAAGAAGAGGAGCAAGGATGCGTGGTGGAAGGCAAAACAGAGGAAGAGGCAGAAGAGGACATAGGCGCATATCTGATGACATAAGGGCCACTATTGTAGACCATGTTGTCAATCATGGCCTTACAATGGCTGAGGCGGATCGAAGGGTGCAGCCGAATATTGGGAGATCAACCGTGTCCTCAATAGTTCAAACGTTTCGAAGAGAGAACAGGTATGTCCACCAATGTATAGTGCACTGTTACTGTATATAAGCAGTATACTGTATACTTCCTACAATGCTTCATATTACAGTAGTCCACTTGTATTTCACAGCATACAGAAAATACTCTATACAGATACATACTGCACCTTACATGCACCCACCTGTATGTTTACAGTAAAATGTGTGTTCGCATAGTTTTTGTCTGTGAAAGTGTGCGATGCATCACAGCATTTTTCCCCACATAGGACTGCAAGATTACCTCAAACCGGTGGCAGAGGAAGCCTTTTCACACCTCAACAGGAGGAGGCTATTTGCACCATGGTCCGAGCAAACAATGCCACGAGGCTCAGGGAAATACAAAGGACCATTATAGAAGACAACGATGTCTTTGAAAACATCCATACGGTTAGCATCTCAACCATCGACAGGGTGCTGCATAGAAACCAGATGAGTATGAAACAGCTGTACCGTGTACCATTCCAAAGGAATGAGGACAGAGTTAAGGAGCTACGGTACCAGTATGTACAGGTAAAACATATATCTATGTAACTACTTTACAGCAACATTTTATAGTGATACATAGTACAGTAAGCATAAACTGCACACATTTCCATTGCTGTGGAAAGAACATGCAATATATGTACATTTTATGTCACTCTTCCTTACCAAAACAAATTAAACTGTGTGTTCTGGGATATAGCGTATAATGGAGTTGGAATCAAGTGAACCCTCTCACAACTTTGTATACGTGGATGAGGCTGGCTTCAACCTGACCGAATGCAGAAGACGGGGTCGGAATATCATTGGTCACAGAGCTACTGTGGATTTGCCAGGCCAACGGGGAGGAAATATCACCATGTGTGCTGCTATTTCGGAGCATGGTGTCCTAACCCCCTTATAGGGCCATACAACACCCAGCATCTGTTATTTTTAGAGACTCCCTACAGGGCTCTCATCCCTGATGATGAGAGGGGTCTGTTTAGAGAGGATTTGCCAAAGTATGTGGTCATTTGTGATAATGTGAGTTTCCATCGATCAAACATCATAACGCAATGGTTTGTGACCCATCCGAGGATGCTCATATAATTCCTCCCACCTTATTCACCATTCCTTAACCCAATTGAGGAGTTATTTTCAGCATGGAGGTGGAAGGTGTACGATTGTTAGCCACACACACAGATGACCCTGCTGGCTGCAATGCATGCAGCATGTGAGGACATCACAGTAGACGCCTGCAGAGGATGGATAAGGCATGCCAAAAGATTCTTTCCACGTCGCGTTGGAAGGGAAAATATCTGGTGTGACGTGGATGAGAATATGTGGGCCGACAGACAGGAAAGTCTGGATGTGTAGAGACAGCACAACAGTGCTGCGGGCAAAGTTGTGCCTTAGGGGTGGTTTCCTGTGTTTCTTTCTAATTTTTTTTTTCCTTTGTGCCCCTTGTGTTGTCCAGTCTCTTTCAATCAATAACCCACATACAGTAATATGTAAATAGTACTGTTGAAATTGATATATGCCAATAGAAGTGCAGCCTTGTGCATTTTCAGGAGCCCCATTGGTGCAAAGCAGAGTCTTCTGTTCTGAGCACCCGACCAGTAGAGTTTGGGGGGGTGGTGTGTGTGTGTGTGTTTATGCAATGGTATTTGTGTGTCAGTGGGGGTCGTGAGGCAGGACAACAGAGAGGGGGCAGTTTTATGGCTGGGTGTATGTGTTCTTGAGATGGAATGTCTTTGTTTCCTGGGGTCGTGAGACAACAGAGCTGAGGGGGTAGTTTTAGGGGGGTAGTTTTATTGCTGGGTGTGTGAGTTGGTTCCTGTTTTAGCAGGGGTACGTAAGATGACTTGAGTCAGGCGGTTTGGCGCTGTATAATATGAGCTATGTGTATGAATGTTTACATATATATATATATATGACAAATCCCCCTCTTCACGTCTACTAGACGTGAACCATAGAACCAAAAATATAAAGCAACCAAACAATTTGGTAGGAACCAAAATTTTGAGTCCCCCTCTTCACGTCTTTTAATACATGAAAACTATAGTGCACTGGTGGTGGTTGCATTCGTGGGTATACATAAGGTGGTGCTTCTAATCTTGTCTGGTGTGCATGGTGGGTCTGTAGGTGTAGTGCTACGCTTGGTGCGTGTGAGATTGAAGGGAGTTATATCAGGAATGGTATCAGGGATAGGGGTTGGGGTGAGAGGGGTTGATGCTTTAGTATGTGTTTGTTCTATTAACCATGTGAGAGTACCTAGGGTTACTCCAAATATCAGTAGGAATATCACAAACAGTGGTTCAGATATTCCTAGCCTTGCCCAGGGAGAGAGAAATATCCCTTTAACTGGGCGAGGTTCCTTTTTCAGGGGGAGGCGGAGTTTGATGCCGCATCACCTGAGTCAGGAGTGTCTTCATTTGGAATCAAATTTAGGCTGTTCAAATCAGCTCTGACTTCAGTCAGTGTTCTAGAAGGAATTGGGGCTGGGGTGCAATGTGTAAGGTGGTGCCAAGGTGCGCCTGATTTACCTTTGACCTGGACTGAGTGTGAAGTAACCTCCTTCACTTCGTACGGTCCAGTCCACCTGGGTTCCAGCCACTTTATCTTGTGGACTTTTAACCATCACCCAGTCACCAACCTTTACCTTCAGCGGTGGCGTGTCCCCCGGCAGCTCCCCCTCCTGGACCTTGTGAACCTGGGTAGAGAGTGCTGCAGAGAGAACCGTCAGTTTTTTCACATAATTAGACATTACAATTTGTTGTACATCAAGGGCGGGCATATGACCTCCACCAGACCTTGAGATTGGGGCCTGTACACAGATCCAAATCTGTGGGTTATGCCAAATCTTTCTTCCACCTGTCTTAGGTGTTAGTTACTGAAATATGAGCCATTTGTCAAATTTGATTTGTCTTGGGATGCCATACCTGGGTATTAGTTCTGTTTCTAGCCACTTAATGACTGACTTGGCATCCTCTTTTGCTGTTGGTATTGCCTCTACCCATTTGGAGAACCTATCTACCATGACTAAGAGATAGCGTTTCCCTTTGGGAATAAATATAGAGGTAGAGAGGATAAATATAGAGGTAGAGAGGATAAATATAGAGGTAGAGAGGATAAATATAGGGGTAGAGAGGATAGCTATAGAGGTAGAGAGGATAAATATAGAGGTAGAGAGGATAGCTATAGAGGTAGAGAGGATAGCTATAGAGGTAGAGAGGATAGCTATAGAGGTAGAGAGGATAAATATAGAGGTAGATAGGATAAATATAGAGGTAGAGAGGATAAATATAGAGGTAGATAGGATAAATATAGAGGTAGAGAGGATAGCTATAGAGGTAGAGAGGATAAATATAGAGGTAGAGAGGATAAATATAGAGGTAGAGAGGATAAATATAGAGGTAGAGAGGATAAATATAGAGGTAGAGAGGATAAATATAGAGGTAGAGAGGATAAATATAGAGGTAGAGAGGATAAATATAGAGGTAGAGAGGATAAATATAGAGGTAGAGAGGATAAATATAGAGGTAGAGAGGATAAATATAGAGGTAGAGAGGATAAATATAGAGGTAGAGAGGATAAATATAGAGGTAGAGAGGATAAATATAGAGGTAGAGAGGATAGCTATAGAGGTAGAGAGGATATATATAGAGGTAGAGAGGATAAATATAGAGGTAGAGAGGATAAATATAATGGTAGAGAGGATAAATATAGAGGTAGATAGGATAAATATAGAGGTAGAGAGGATAGCTATAGAGGTAGAGAGGATAAATATAGAGGTAGAGAGGATATATATAGAGGTAGAGAGGATAAATATAGAGGTAGAGAGGATAGCTATAGAGGTAGAGAGGATAGCTATAGAGGTAGAGAGGATATATATAGAGGTAGAGAGGATAAATATAGAGGTAGAGAGGATAAATATAATGGTAGAGAGGATAAATATAGAGGTAGATAGGATAAATATAGAGGTAGAGAGGATAGCTATAGAGGTAGAGAGGATAAATAGAGGTAGAGAGGATATATATAGAGGTAGAGAGGATAAATATAGAGGTAGAGAGGATAGCTATAGAGGTAGAGAGGATAGCTATAGAGGTAGAGAGGATAGCTATAGAGGTAGAGAGGATAAATATAGAGGTAGAGAGGATAAATATAGAGGTAGAGAGGATACAGTTGAAGTCGGGAAGTTTACATACACCTTTGTCAACTACATTTTTGTACAATTCCTGACATTTAGTCCTCGTAAAAATTCCCTGTCTTAGGTCAGTTAGGATCACCACTTTGTTTCAGAACGTGAAAAGTCAGAATAAGAGTAGAGAAAATTATTTCAGCCGTTATTTCTTTCATCACATTCCCAGTGTGTCAGAAGTTTACATACACTCAATTAGAATTTGGTAGCATTGCCTTTAAATTGTTTAACTTGGGTCAAACGTTTCAGGTAGCCTTCCACAAGCTTCCCACAATAAGTTGGGTGAATTTTGGCCCATTCCTGACAGAGCTGGTGTAACTGAGTCAGGTTTGTAGGCCTCCTTGCTCACACACACTTTTTCAGTTCTGCCCACAAATTTTCTATACGATTGAGGTCAGGGCTTTGGGATGGCCACTCCAATAACTTGACTTTGCTGTCCTCCAGCCATTTTGCCACAACTTTGGAAGTATGCTTGGGGTCATCAGAAGACCCATTTGTGACCAAGCTTTAACTTCCTGATTGATGTCTTGAGATGTTGCTTCAATATATCCACATAATTGTCCTTCCTCATGATGCCATATATTTTGTGAAGTGAACCAGTCCCTCCTGCAGCAAAGCACCCCCACAACATGATGCTGCCACCCCCGTGCTTCACAGTTGGGATGGTGTTCTTCGGCTTGCAAGTCTCCCCCTTTTTCCTCCAAACATAACGATGGTCATTATGGCCAAACAGTTCTATTTTTGTTTCATCAGACCAGAAGACATTTCTCCAGAAGTACGATCTTTGTTCCCATGTGCAGCTGCAAACCTTTTTTATGGAGGTTTTGGAGCAGTGGCTTCTTCCTTGCTGAGCGGCCTTTCAGGTTATGTCGATATAGGACTAGTTTTACTGTGGATATAGATACTTTTGTACCTGTTTCCTCCAGCATCTTCACAAGGTCCTTTGCTGTTGTTCTGGCATTGAAAAGTACGTTCATCTCTAGGAGAAGGAAAGCGTCTCCTTCCTGAGCGGTATGGCGGCTGCGTGGTCCCATGGTGTTTATACTTGCGTACTATTGTTTGTACAGACAAACATGGTACCTTCAGGCGTTTGGAAATTGCTCCCAAGCATGAACCAGACTTGTGGAGGTCTACAATTTTATTTCTGAGGTCTTGGCTGATTTCATTTGATTTTCCAATGATGTCAAGCAAAGAGGCACTGAATTTGAAGGTAGGCCTTGAAATACATCCGCAGGTGCACCTCCAATTGACTCAAATGATGTCAATTAGCCTATCAGAAGCTTCTAAAGCCATGACATAATTTTCTGGAATTTCCAAGCTGTTTAAAGTCAACTTAGTGTATGTAAACTTCTGACCTACTGGAATTGTGATACAGTGAATTATAAGTGAAATAATCTGTCTGTAAACAGTTATTGGAAGAATTACTTGTATCATGCACAAAGTAGATGTACTAACCGACTTGCCAAAACTATAGTTTGTTAACAAGAAATGTGTGGAGTGGTTGAAAAACGAGTTTTAATAACTCCTACCTAAGTGAATGTAAACTTCCGACTTCAACTGTATATATAGAGGTAGAGAGGTTAGATCTAGATATATTATTTATTTTATTTCACCTTTATTTAACCCGGTTGGCAAGTAAGCAAGATAGATGGGGGTCAATTAGTTCACATATGGTGTCCAGAGCACAGCTGGGGGCAGAGGGTGGTCTATAGCAGGAGGCAACGGTGAGAGACTTGTTTTTAGAGAGGTGGATTTTTAAAAGTAGAAGTTCAAAATGTTTAGGTACCGACTTGGACAGTAGGACAGAACTCTGCAGGCTATCTTTGCAGTAGATTGCAACAACGCCCCCTTTGGCAGTTCTATCTCGTCTGAAAATGTTGTAGTTAGGGATGAACATTTCAGTATTTTTGGTGGTCTTCCTAAGCCAGGATTCAGACATAGCTAGAACATCCGGGTTGGCAGAGTGCGCTCCGGGGACACCGTGCGCCTCCCGGTATAACACGGTGCCTGCCCGGTCCAACTCTCTCCACGGTAAGCACGGGGAGTTGGCGCAGGTCTCCTACCTGACTTAGCCACACTCCACGTGTGCCCCCGCCACAAACTTTTGGGACTGCCTCTCGTCCCAGCCTCCAGCTCTGCCTTGGGTGGGTGATTTTAAAAACAATTCACAAACATCAACATGCAGTAGAGCATGCATAATGTTGTTGATTTGACTTCTAATTTAGTTTGAAGTCAATTTAAGTAATAATTACTTTTCATTGAACTTACTAGAAGTATTTGAGTAAAAAAATGCAGATGGTCTTACAGTGTTAAAACAACACTCTCCCCCAAATACTGTGTTATGGAATAAAAGTAAAAAGTGTAGCAGCATCATCTCTAATAGTTTCAAAGTCTGAATTTGCAACACCCATGGTGTTAGGGAACCAAGACACTAGGAGTGTTAGTTTGTCAACACTTTGAACAGTGTTTATTTAATACAACTATTTTGATGGGTCACATATACACATTAAGTGTTACATTTAACACTGTAGATGTAAAAATGTTGATTTGAAAAATGCTATTTAGGGTTAAAGTTATGGTTAGGTTTTATGACTTTGTTGTTGTGCCAGCTAGTAACCACTCTGCAGAGCTGCCTCCACATACATGAGTCATCCAAATAAATGTCAACCTGCGAGCTACTGTATGTACTGTGATGTCTGAAATATACATTATTGGTGTAGATAATAATTAAATCCAAGACAACAAGCTCTATATGATAGAAGTAACATTATAACGACTGGTTATTTCCAAAGGTGTATTTGTACATAAATCAATAACGATATTCATAACAAAATTCCCATTTAGAATATTACATCAATTATACAAACCAAGCTTAGTGGTAAATCACTGTTTGTGAGTTTTACAGAATAATACAACACATCAAATGACACAGTGCCTTCAGAAAGTATTCACTCCCCTTGACTTTGTTCACATTTTGTTGTGTTAAAGCCTGAATTGAAAATAGATTCAACTGAGATGTTTGGGTCACTGGTCCACACACAATAGCCCATAATGACAAAGTGGAATTAAGTTTTTCAAAGGTTTTACAAATAATGTAAAAAATAAAAATCTTAAATGTCTTGAGTAAAAAAGTGTTCAACCCCTTTCTTATGGCAAGTCTAAATAAGTTCATGAGTAAACATTTGCTTAACAAATCACATAATACATTGCATGGACTCACTCTGTGTGAGCTTCTACAAAGTATTGACTTAGAGACGTACCCAGACAGACTCACAGCTGTAATCAATGCAAAAGGAGCTCCTACAAAGTATTGACTTAGAGACATACCCAGACAGACTCACAGCCGTAATCATTATTGACTTAGGAGTTTGACTACTTGTGTAAATGAGATTTTTCTGTCCCCACAAGGATAGTAGAACCAACACACACACACACACACACACACACACACACACACACACACACACACACACACACACACACACACACACACACAACACACCACTCTTCCAGATTGAAAGTTATGCAGGCTTCTGGTTTAGGGCCTCTCTGGTAACTTTGTCATTGTTTCTCAAGGAACTATTAAGTCTTACGATGCGAAACAGTAGAAAACCCAGAACAGTGATGATGCTGACGATAGGTGACCTGACGATCCCAGAAACGCTTGTTTTTCATTTCTCACTGAGAAAATAGAGTTTAGCACTCAGAATACTCACAAATGTTGCAGTATCAAGCCCCATATGGAATATATACACTGAGTGTACAACACACTCGGAACACCTTCCGAATATTGAGTTGCACCCCCCTTTGCCCTGAAAACTGCCTCAATTCATCGGGGCATGGATCCTACAAGGTGTCGAAAGCATTCCACAGGGATAATGGCCCATCTTGACTACAATGTTTCCCACAGTTGTGTCAAGTTGGCTGGATGTCCTTTGCGTGGTGGACCATTCTTGATACACACAGGAAACTTTTGAGCGTGAAAAACCCAGCAGCGTTGAAGTTCTTGACACATTCAAATTGGTGCTCCTGGCGCCTACTACCATACCTCATTGAAATGCACTTAAATCTTGTCTTCCCATTCACCCTCTGAATGGTACACATACACAAGACATGTCTCATTTATCTCAATGCTAAATAAATTAAATCCTTCTTTATCCTGTCTCCTCCCCTTCATCTACACTGATTGAAGTGGATTTAACAAGTGACATCAACAAGGGATCATAGCTTTCACCTGGATTCACCTGGTCAGTCTATGTCATGGAAAGAGCAGGTGTTCCTAATGTTTTGTTAACTCAGTGTATATGAATACTGTATTATCACATTTAATTTGAATTACTGGACCTTTTCCTGGTCATATCACATGAACCCATTTAACCTGTGTAACACTGGTCACTGTATATTAACATTGTACTCACATGTAACGGAAACATTCAATGTGCCATGTCCGTTGCCACAGTTTGTGTTAATGGTAAAAGTGTAGTTTCCCTCATCAGCTTTGGTAACATTTTTGATCTCACAAAAGTAGGTGTTGGTTGTTATCGTAGTGTTACAATCTTTTGTACAATCACAATTTCGTATTGGAGTTTTTGATTTATCCTTCCAGAAATACTGTTCAGTTTTACATCCCGTCTCACTGTTACCTACATCACCCGTCTTATTCTGACCTACATCACTGTAATCCACTCTACATGTCAGGTTGTGGTTCTGTCCTGCTACAACCGATTGATTTTCACATGTTACATTAACCCCTGGAAAACAAACAAGGACATGAATTAATCAACAAGCAACATAGTATCGGATATCAATGGATAATATTGGGTATCAAACTATATCAAGGAATGAACATGCAACATAATATCATAGTGTTGTAAGTCTTGTGGGCACACTAGAATAAACAATTATCATGTACTGCACCTTCAGAAACGTTGAAGACCCCTGGACTTATTTCACATTTAGTTGTTTTACTAATTTGATTAAATATATGTTTTACACATAATACCTCATAATGACAAAGTGCTTGTGCTTCTATTTGCGACCATGCAGTGAAAACTAACAAGTAATGTAACAATCTCACAAGACGAACATTCACGGTCCAGTGTAGATACGGCATTGTGCTATTGCCGTGTAGTGGCTCAGCATTCTTACTGGAACGAAATAGCGCAGGCTGCTCTGAGAGTCAAATCCAATTCTGCTCACTTGTCAGCCGTGCGAGTTGGCAACAGGCCAGGGAAGAACAAAGATGCAGGGGGGGGGGGTTGACGACAGTGTCCTAAACCGCAAATGTTAGCAGCCGTGTCTCAGATGTGGAGCACGTGGTCTAACAGGGACAGAATCAAGAGTTATGCAGTTACTTCCCTTGCTGTTTACAGAAGGGTCAGCAGCAATACAGGACTCATTCCTTATGGTGGCTGGGATAGAACCGATTTCGGGGTTGGATAGTCTGTGTGAAATGCCAGGGGAAGGGATTCTGAAAGGTAACAAGTTAAAGCTGTTAAGAACAAGCAAACTCGCAAGCTCAGAAAAAAAAATGGGGTTTTCATCAATCACTACAATGTTAATTTAGAAATCATCAATGGAAACAGAATGCACCTGAGCTTAATTTCAAGTCTCATAGCAAAGGGTCTGGGTACTTATGTAAAAAAGGTATTTCTGATATTATTTTTAATACATTTGCAAAAATGCCCATAAAAACGTGTTTTTGCTTTGTCATTATGGGGTATTGTGCATTGATTATTAATTTTTATTTATTTAAGTCAGTTTAGAATAAGGTTGGAACGTAACAAAATGTGGAATGGGGTCTGAAAACTTTCCGACTGCCCTGTAGCTTAGTAGAACCCCCCCCCCCCTCTTGTTTAATGCACAATGTTAGTTTTGGTTGTGTTTCAGTTATTTTCTGCTCAATAGAAATTAATGGTAAATAATGTATTGTGTCATTTTGGAGTCACTTTATTTATAAATAAGAACAGCATATGTTTCTAAACACTTCTACAATAATGTGTTTGCTACCACGATGATGAATACTCCTGATGATTTAATTGTGAATAATGATGGGAGGGTCAAAGATCTTACCCCCAAGACATGCTAACCCCTCACCAATACAATAACAGGGGAGGTTAGTATGTCTCGGGCTATGATCTTTGAACGAATAACTTTCTCACTCATAACAACCATAATAATGTATAAAGTGTGCAGTTTACCTTGTTTTTCTGACTGGACATTAGAAGTGAGCAAACAGAGACTCAGAAACAGCAGAAGCATTTTGCCATGTGTCCTAAAGCACAAAGAACAAATACCACAAAACATGAATAGCTTATACATTAACCTACATTAACCTACATCAGATTGGACATAGACTGTATGCTTCAAGCAGTAGTTCTATGTCTTGAAGGACTGGAATTAACCACAGCCCTGATCTGTAGTCATGGCAACTGTGGAGCTGTAGTGATATTTAAGAACAGGTCAGGAGAAATTCTGGGTGAATCTGAATAGTTTTCAAGTCCCACTCAAGCAGTTTTTTAAATTACTTTCCCTTTTGAAAGACCATATCCAAAGTATAAATACAGTAGTGTATACACACTTACGCTTTAAAATAGACATTGAGAAAAATAGAGCTGTTTAGACTTATCTACAAAAGTCAATGAGTTAAAAAATACTTTGGCGTTGTAAAATGGGTATGAGAGGTTCTGAATTGCAACCTGGGGCTCCCCGCACCAAAACTTCTCCCCCTGCATGTAATCTGCAAAGCCTGAACTTCTCCACATTTATGCATTTTCCTCTCTCCACAGCCTTAGTAGGCCTACCAAAGAAACACCCAGAGTTCAGATGAATTCACCATCTAACACAGACTGTCATTAGCGCTGAGGAAAACAAAATAACCTTCTGAGATAGAGACTCTGAGAGTAATCATGAGATGTCTGTCGAGGTGACGTGACCAACAAATCCTCACTCACTCACTCACTCACTCACTCACTCACTCACTCACTCACTCACTCACTCACTCACTCACTCACTCACTCACTCACCACTCACAATGATCTAAGTAGGTAAGGATACTGTACTTACAAGCTTACAGCCTCTGATTGTTCTGCCGTCAAATAAAGTTGTATAGTGCAGTGTCCCAGAAAATAACTGTGGGAGAAGAGATTCGTTGGAGACAGTGGATACTCCCTTTCACAATCTCTACCCTACCTGAAGACTGTTGAAAAGGCATGCACATTCTCTCTCTCTCTCTCTCTCTCTCTCTCTCTCTTCCTCTCCCTCCTGGACAGATCCCCGACAGTCCTAACATGGGCACCGAGGGAGGACGAAGCTACAGTGAATTTACTTTCACCAAGGGTTTTTTCCCTGGACTTTTTCTTAGGCTAAGCTAGATTTTCCTGACAGGAAAGAACCCCAGACTCTAGTAGAGTTTCCAGAGGTACACCTATCTAGTACTGGATCAGACCCTCTTGGCCTCCAGAACAGCCTGAGTTCTTTGGGCATGGATTCTACAAGTCAAAAACTTTCCTCAGGGATGTTGGTTCATGCTTACGCAATGGCATCACGCAGCTGCTGCAGATTGGGTGGCAGTGAAACCATGACCCCAAGAAGTTCTGGAGGCAAAGAAGGGTTCGATCCAGTGCTAGATAGGTGTACCGTTGACACCAGGCAGGTTGGGTCCATCGATTCATGCTGTTTATGCCAATTCCTGATTTCCATTAGCATGACACAAGACCTGGATTCGTTATACCAGACAATATTCTTCCACTCCTAAATTGTTTAGTGTTGATTGCGTGCCCATTGGAGCCACAAAAACATGAAACATGCTGCTAGTTCCTATTTTTTTTTTTCTAGATTTCAAAAAGAAACATTCATCTTATATTCTGTCACCTGCACCTCTTCCCTGGGTCCTTAGTGTACAAGACAAAGTTGTGCACAGTTTTCTGTCAATATATCTGGTCAAACAACAGTTAATAAACAACTCTAAGGGGGACCTAATAAATATGTGATTTTGGTGGAAAAAAATCACATATTTTCTCCGTTTTATTCTTCCTGGTTTTAGATTTTGTTTTGTGTTTTTACTCTCACAATTACAATTGTTCATAGAGAAACAACACAATTAGATGTTCTGAGTCCATGTCAATGCTTCAATCACATCAGAACACATTTTATTTCGGACTGGACTTGTCATTTGTGAGTGTAATTCCCCCTTAATTGTGCATCTGGCCCTTTAATTCCGTGTCTAGCGAGTGAGGAATGGGCCGTCTGATGTGCTGGTCTAGAAGGTTCTGTACTGATGCTGCTCATTTCATGGCAAAGTTACTCATCAATTACTCATTTTTCTACCATTTATATCTCCTGATTATGACTGTCCTGTTCACCTTGAATTTTATATTGTTGTTGTTATTTCTTTATTCATGTTCAAATTCCCATGTGTAGTCTGAGCCATTCTCTGCTGTACTACTAGTGTTGATGCTTTGGAACTGAAAGTAGTCAAATCTCTTGTTAGGGTTGTTTCGTACATTACATCAGTCTGGATACAAGTGCAGGTTACACATCGATTTTGTTCATGTAAACCAGGGGTTCTTAAACTATTTCAGCCTGGGACTCAAATGATAAAATTGTGTGTTTTCCTGGTACCCAATCTTATGAAAACATGAAACTATACGTAAATATTGATACTTTTCATTACTCTTATGCTAAAAACAAATTAATCATAGACAAAAAACTGTCATGTCACCTCCTCCTCCTTCCCTCCGGTGCTCGAAGTCGCCGGTCTACTAACCACCGTTCCACACATACACACACACACACATTCACAGACACACACACACACACGCACACGCACACACACACATATTCACAGACACACACACACACACACACACACACACACACACACACACACACACACACACACACACACACACACACATACACACCAAAGTAGGACAAAGCGTACATTGATTTTACTTTAAATTTTTCTTAGGCTAATCTAGATCCAAGAAAGGAAAAGAGTCAAGGAGAGTTGATATGGTGGAGGTGATATGGTCCTTGACTTGTCTCTCAAAGCACTCACGAAAGTGAGTGCTACGGGCGGTAGTCGTTTAGCTCTCTCTCTCTCTCTCTCTCTCTCTCTCTCTCTGATTTTCCTTTTATTTTTATTATATCCCAGAGAGGAAAAAACACCAGACTCAAGGAGAGTTTCCAGAGGTGTTTTAATGCTCAACATGTGTGACAATGACATCATAGATATATATTTTTTTAGATAATACAACTTAAAAGGGGCTGATCTGCAATTGGTTCCTCCATTATGGGACTTGTAAATGACTGATATATTTGACTCGTCATGAAACTAGGCGTATGTCGCGGGTCACTACTTCACACGAGAGCCGTTTGAACATTGTTTTTTATCAAAATGTGTTTTTGGGCAGAAATGCCTTCTGGAACATGTGAACTTTCATGAGCCTTACAGTTTTTCTCAATTTGCTAAAACACAATTTCTGAAACCTTGCTCCATTTCCTGAAAACAGTAAACACAAAACCTCATCTTCAAGCACTATTTACATAACCTCTGACTCCTCTTGCAAAATGAAACATTCGCCTCAAAACAGTTTTGCCTGTGTTCAAAATCAAACACTGCTCTCAAATCATAAACAAAGTGATCAAAATGATATACACTCTCAAGCAGTCAGTAAACAATACACCGAAAAATAGAAAACACATTGTTCAAAACATACAATTCTCAGGGAGAAGTACATTTTTAATCTAAAAAAATATTCATATTTTTCCGTCATTGTCTTTTGATGAACGAAAACATGTTCTATCATAGTAGCTCAAAATCTATCAGAAATTACTACTCTGCTTTGCTCTTTGCAATTTTGTTTTTTGTTCTTCCTCCTCCTTGTACCCCTATTTTTACAGTACTTCACCCTGCATCTCACAAACTTGTCCTTTGTCTCTGTGATACTGTAATTCTTGTTCTTTGTTGATATGAACCTGCAACCAGTCAAAATCTATTGAGCAGTCAGTACTGTTACAGTTTTTCTCAGTCGCTTTGGTGCATTTCTTAGATCAAAAGTGCAATTCTTGATACTACTTGTACAAATTCCAAATCAGCTAGTCACTTGTGCACATCATTAAAGCAATTTCTTATTCCTTTGAACAAATTGCAATTGATAATGTACAAGTGTCAGCTTTTTTCCACATTATCAATTGCTCATGTCATGTTGATCAAAATATAGTAGATGGTTCTCTGTTGAAGAGTCCTACCCCTCAAAACATCTAGGCATTAGTTCCTAGCATAAGCCATTACATACAATTTTTAAAAACTATTTGTCATAAACTGTCAAGCATAGTTTTACACATTTCTATTAGACCTTTTGTACAAAAACGTGAATTGATGAATCGTGCAGGTGAAATTGACCTCACTCATGAAGGAATGTAAAGTGTTAGTTCAACCAACAATCAACCAGTTGTCTAAATTGCTCAAAGGTGCATCTCATGAAGAATCAATTGGCAAGCATATATAGACAGACCACAACACAGAGTTGCAATTTTCCAATAATGGATGGACCAGGAAACGAACAGGGTCAACAGCCAAGAGGAGGAAGAAGAGGAGCAAGGATGCGTGGTGGAAGGCAAAACAGAGGAAGAGGCAGAAGAGGACATAGGCGCATATCTGATGACATAAGGGCCACTATTGTAGACCATGTTGTCAATCATGGCCTTACAATGGCTGAGGCGGATCGAAGGGTGCAGCCGAATATTGGGAGATCAACCGTGTCCTCAATAGTTCAAACGTTTCGAAGAGAGAACAGGTATGTCCACCAATGTACAGTGCACTGTTACTGTATATAAGCAGTATACTGTATACTTCCTACAATGCTTCATATTACAGTAGTCCACTTGTATTTCACAGCATACAGAAATATACTCTATACAGATACATACTGCACCTTACATGCACCCACCTGTATGTTTTACAGTAAAATGTGTGTTCGCATAGTTTTTGTCTATGTGAAAGTGTGCGATGCATCACTGCATTTTTCCCCACATCGGACTGCAAGATTACCTCAAACCGGTGGCAGAGGACGCCTTTTCACACCTCAACAGGAGGAGGCTATTTGCACTATGGTCCTAGCAAACAATCCCATGAGACTCAGGGAAATACAAAGGACCATTATAGAAGACAACGATGTCTTTGAAAACATCCATACGGTTAGCATCTCAACCATCGACAGGGTGCTGCATAGAAACCAGATGAGTATGAAACAGCTGTACCGTGTACCATTCCAAAGGAATGAGGACAGAGTTAAGGAGCTACGGTACCAGTATGTACAGGTAAAACATATATCTATGTAACTACTTTACAGCAACATTTTATAGTGATACATAGTACAGTAAGCATAAACTGCACACATTTCCATTGCTGTGGAAAGAACATGCAATATATGTACATTTTATGTCACTCTTCCTTACCAAAACAAATTAAACTGTGTGTTCTGGGATATAGCGTATAATGGAGTTGGAATCAAGTGAACCCTCTCACAACTTTGTATACGTGGATGAGGCTGGCTTCAACCTGACCGAATGCAGAAGACGGGGTCGGAATATCATTGGTCACAGAGCTACTGTGGATTTGCCAGGCCAACGGGGAGGAAATATCACCATGTGTGCTGCTATTTCGGAGCATGGTGTCCTAACCCCCCTTATAGGGCCATACAACACCCAGCATCTGTTATTTTTAGAGACTCCTACAGGGCTCTCATCCCTGATGATGAGAGGGGTCTGTTTAGAGAGGATTTGCCAAAGTATGTGGTCATTTGTGATAATGTGAGTTTCCATCGATCAAACATCATAACGCAATGGTTTGTGACCCATCCGAGGATGCTCATATAATTCCTCCCACCTTATTCACCATTCCTTAACCCAATTGAGGAGTTCTTTTCAGCATGGAGGTGGAAGGTGTACGATTGTTAGCCACACACACAGATGACCCTGCTGGCTGCAATGCATGCAGCATGTGAGGACATCACAGTAGACGCCTGCAGAGGATGGATAAGGCATGCCAAAAGATTCTTTCCACGTCGCGTAGGAAGGGAAAATATCTGGTGTGACGTGGATGAGAATATGTGGGCCGACAGACAGGAACGTCTGATGTGTAGAGACAGCACAACAGTGCTGCGGGCAAAGTTGTGCCTTAGGGTGGTTTCCTGTGTTTCTTTCTAAAAAAATTTTTCCTTTGTGCCCCTTGTGTTGTCCAGTCTCTTTCAATCAATAACCCACATACAGTAATATGTAAATAGTACTGTTGAAATTGATATATGCCAATAGAAGTGCAGCCTTGTGCATTTTCAATACAGTAACTGTCATCCAAACTGTAGCCTAAGTTTACATCAGGTAATATGTCAAAGTACACCGTTACATTGACAACATGCCTAAACATTTTGACGACCTTGTTCATGAACAATGACTCAATGACTTATCATTCTGATGACACTGACATGATCATTGGCATGAATATTTACTTTTGAGAGATGTACTAAGGATTTTTAGTGACTGACTAGCTTTAGAAACATATATATTGTATATTGCAGTTTGTACAAATTGTTCTGAGAAATGCGGTGTGGTGAGGTGTGTGTGTTTATGCAATGGTATTTGTGTGTCAGTGGGGGTCGTGAGGCAGGACAACAGAGAGGGGGCAGTTTTATGGCTGGGTGTATGTGTTCTTGATGATGGAATGTCTTTTTTCCTGGGGTCGTGAGACAACAGAGCTGAGGGGGTAGTTTTAGGGGGTAGTTTTATTGCTGGGTGTGTGAGTTGGTTCCTGTTTTAGCAGGGGTACGTAAGATGACTTGAGTCAGGCGGTTTGGCGCTGTATAATATGAGCTATGTGTATGAATGTTTATATATATATATATATATATGATAAATCCCCCTCTTCACGTCTACTAGACGTGAACCATAGAACCAAAAATATAAAGCAACCAAACAATTTGGTAGGAACCAAAATTTTGAGTCCCCCTCTTCACGTCTTTTAAGACGTGAAAACTATAGTGCACTGGTGGTGGTTGCATTCGTGGGTATACATAAGGTGGTGCTTCTAATCTTGTCTGGTGTGCATGGTGGGTCTGTAGGTGTAGTGCTACGCTTGGTGCGTGTGAGATTGAAGGGAGTTATATCAGGAATGGTATCAGGGATAGGGGTTGGGGTGAGAGGGGTTGATGCTTTAGTATGTGTTTGTTCTATTAACCATGTGAGAGTACCTAGGGTTACTCCAAATATCAGTAGGAATATCACAAACAGTGGTTCAGATATTCCTAGCCTTGCCCAGGGAGAGAGAAATATCCCTTTAACTGGGCAAGGTTCCTTTTTCAGGGAGGCGGAGTTTGATGCCGCATCACCTGAGTCAGGAGTGTCTTCATTTGGAATCAAATTTAGGCTGTTCAAATCAGCTCTGACTTCAGTCAGTGTTCTAGAAGGAATTGGGGCTGGGGTGCAATGTGTAAGGTGGTGCCAAGGTGCGCCTGATTTACCTTGACCTGGACTGAGTGTGAAGTAACCTCCTTCACTTCGACGGTCCAGTCCACCTGGGTTCCAGCCACTTTATCTTGTGGACTTTTAACCATCACCCAGTCACCAACCTTTACCTTCAGTGGTGGCGTGTCCCCCGACAGCTCCCCTCCTGGACCTTGTGAACCTGGGTAGAGAGTGCTGCAGAGAGAACCGTCAGTTTTTTCACATAATTAGACATTACAATTTGTTGTACATCAAGGGCGGGCATATGACCTCCACCAGACCTTGAGTTCCACCAGACCTTGAGATTGGGGGCCTGTACACAGATCCAAATCTGTGGGTTATGCCAAATCTTTCTTCCACCTGTCTTAGGTGTTAGTTACTGAAATATGAGCCATTTGTCAAATTTGATTTGTCTTGGGATGCCATACCTGGGTATTAGTTCTGTTTCTAGCCACTTAATGACTGACTTGGCATCCTCTTTTGCTGTTGGTATTGCCTCTACCCATTTGGAGAACCTATCTACCATGACTAAGAGATAGCGTTTC
>NC_056452.1:25197241-25223644 GCF_018296145.1 Oncorhynchus tshawytscha | reverse complement strand
GAGTTGCAATGGGGAGCGCAGGGCTGTTGACCGGGGTAGGGGTAGCCAGGTGGAAACCATGGCCAGCCGTAGAAAAATGCTTATTGAAATTCTCAATTATTGAGGATTTATCGGTAGTGACAGTGGTTCCTATCCTCGACACAGTGGCAGCTGGGAGGAGGTGCTCTTATTCTCCACGGACTTTACAGTGTCCCTGAACTTTTTTGAGTTTGTACTACAGGATGCAAATTTCGGTTTGAAAAAGCTAACCTTAGATTTCCTAACTATTTGTGTATATTGGTTGCTGTCTTCCCTGAAAAGTTGCATATCACAGGGACTATTCGATGCTAATGCAGAATGCCACAGGATGTTTTTTTGCTGGTCAAGGGCAGACAGGTCTGGAGTGAACCAAGGACTATATCTGTTCCTGGTTCAAATTTTCTTTGAACGGAGCATGCTTATTTAAGATGGTGAGGAAGTTTTAAAGAATAACCAGGCATCCTCTACTGACGGGATGAGGTCAATGTCATTCCAGGATACCCGGGCCAGGCCGATTAGAAAGGCCTGCTCGCTAAAGTGTTTTATGGAGCATTTGACAGTGATGAGGGGTGGTCATTTGACCACAGACCCATTATGGATGCAGGCAATCAGGCAGTGATTGCTGAGATCTTGGTTGAAAACAGCAGAGGTGTATTTGGAGGGCGAGTTAGTTAGGATGATATGGTCGCCAGGTCGCAATTGTAAATGAGAACTTGTTCTCAACTTGCCTACCTGGTTAACTAAAGGTGAAATAAATCAAATAAAAAAATATCTAGAGGGTGCCCGTGTTTACGGATTTGGGGTTGTACCTGGTAATCAATCCTCAAGGTGTTTTTCTACATATCTCTTCAAAGATATATCGTTCGTGGAAGTGTGCTTCTCCCTCTGAATCGCATGGTAAAATGATTGCAGCTGGGAATTACGCACCAACTTAGACAAAGGACACCGGGCGGACCCCTGGCAAATGTAGTCTCTTATGGCCAATCTTCCAATGATATACCTACAAATACGTCACAATGCTGCAGACATCTTGGACGAACGTAAGCTCGTTCACGGCACATTCACAGCCATATAAGGAGACGATAGAAAAACAGAGCTTCAAAAATTCTGCTCATTTCCTGTTTGAGGTTTCATCTTGGTTTCGCCTGTAGCATGAGTTCCGTGGCACTCACAGATAATATCTTTGCAGTTTTGAAAACGTCAGAGTGTTTTCTTTCCAAAGCTGCCAATTATATGCATAGTCGAGCATCTTTTCGTGACAAAATATTGCGCTTAAAACGGGAACGTTTTTTTATCCAATAATGAAATAGCGCCCCCATAGCTTCAACTGGTTTTAAACAAGAAATGCACTCTCTCGGGATTGCGCATGAAAAAGCTCTGTGACACGTCAGGGTCCACTCATTCAGACTGGTCTTACTCCCTCATTTATCAGAATACAAGCCTGAAACAATTTCTACAGACTGTTGACATCTAGTGGAAGGCATAGGAACTGCAATTGAGTCCTAAGTCAATGGATACTCTAATGGCATTGAATAGAAAACTACAAACAAAAACAAAAACTACTTCCTGAATGGATTTTTCTCAGGTTTTCGACCTGCCAAATCAGTTCTGTTATACTCACAGACACTATTTTAACAGTTTTGGAAACTTTAGAGTGTTTTCTATCCAAATCCACCATGCATATCATATTTAATTTGTTTAATTTGGGCATGCTTTTAATCCAAAATTCGGAATGCTGCCCCCTACCCTAGAGAAGTTTTAAATTACATTTTGGTAAAAAATGCAAACTCAGCTCCATCATTCATTGAATGAGATGGCTCATCACAAAACCAACTGATATTGCCAACTGCGTTAATGATTTTTTTGATTGGCAAGATTTAACAAATTTGGAGGAGGGAAGCAAAAAAACCTGGAGGGTTTTCTGCCACCTAAAAATAGGAAAGCCCCCTTTACTGGCTCAAATAGCCAACCAATCAGCCTGTCACCAACCCTTAGTAAACTTTTGGGAAAAAATGTGTTTGACCAGATACAATGCTATTTTAGAGTAAAGAAATTGACAACAAACTTTTATCACACTTATAGGGAAGGACATTCAACAAGCACAGTAATTACAAAAATGAATGATGATTGGCTGAGAGAAATTGATGATACAATTATTGTGGGGGCTGTTTTGTTAGTCTTCAGTGCGGCTTTTGATGTTATCGATCTTAGTCTGCTGTTGGAAAAACGCTATGGCTTTACACCCCTGCTTGATTGTGGATAAAGAGTTTCCTGTCTAACAGAACACAGAGGGCAAAGCCAGTGTGTCTATGTATGCAGATGACTCAACACTATACATGTCAGTTACTACAGCGACTGAAATGACTGCAACATTTAACAAAGACCTGCAATTAGTTTCAGTGTGGGTGGCAAGGAATAAGTTAGTTGTAAATATTTCTAAAACTAAAAGTATTGTATTTGGGACAAATCATTCACCAAACCCTATACCTCAACTAAACCATGTAATAAATAATGTGGAAATTGAACAAGTTGAAGTGACTAAACTGTCTGTTCTGGACTTGGGGACTGTGAAGAGATCTTGTGTCATGTCAACTGAGATGCAGAGATCATCCGTTCACCTACTCTGCGTCTCACAAAGACACGGTGGTTTGAACCAAAAATCGCAAATTTGTACTCTTCAGACCAAAGGACAGATTTCCACCGGTCTAATGTCCATTGCTCGTGTTTCTTGGCCCAATCAAGCCTCTTTTTCTTATTGGTGTCCTTCAGTAGTGGTTTCTTTGCAGCAATTCGACCATGAAGGTCTGATTCATGCAGTCTCCTCTGAAGAGTTGATGTTGAGATGTCTGTTACTTGAACTCTGTGAAGCATTTATTTGGGCTGCAATTTCTTTGGCTGGTAACTCTAATGAACTTATCCTCTGCAGCAGAGGTAACTCTGGGTCTTCCTTCCTGTGGATGTCCTCATGAGAGACAGTTTCATCACAGCGCTTGATGGTTTTGCAACTGCACTTTAAAAGTTGAAATTTTACGGATTGACTGATCTTCATGTCTTAAAGTAATGATGGACTGTCATTTCTCTTCAATTATTTGAGCTGTTCTTCCCATAATATAGACTTGGTCTTTTACCAAATAGGGTTATCTTCTGTATCTTCTGTATACCAGCCCTACCTTTTTGATCGCCGGGGGCGGGCGTGAGGATCTGTGTACTTTTTGGATATTATTGCCTGTCTGTGATCTGAACTCCTCACAAAAACGGGTCAAATGTGTAGAAAGTATGTTAGTTTATTGGCATCACTGTTTAATTTAGTTTACCAGTATTCAAGATGATAATTATTAATACAGAGGTATATACATTTATGCCATTGCTGTCACGTTCTGACCTTAATTCCTTTGTTTTGTCTTTGTTTTAGTATGGTCAGGGCGTGAGTTGGGGTGGGCAGTCTATGTTTGTTTTTCTATGTTGGTTTCTGTGTTCGGCCTAGTATGGTTCTCAATCAGAGGCAGATGTCGTTAGTTGTCTCTGATTGAGAATCATACTTAGGTAGCCTTTTTCCACCTGGGTTTTGTGGGTGTTTATGTTCTGTTCTGTGTTTTGTTGCACCGTTCAGGACTGTTCGTTTATCGTGTATTGTTTTTGTTTCAGTATTCATTCATTCTTTATTAAATTACAATGAATACTTACCACGCTGCACCTTGGTCCTCTCTTTCTCCCGACGACAACCGTTACAATTGCAATAATGCCCTTTTGGTTTTCAGTTGTTCATGTGTTTGGAGGGGCTTTTCTGGCTTTTAGATCCAAGTGGTTTATTGAACATGCACTCCCTTAAAGGTGATGTTTTTCATATTGTGCATGTCTATTTCAATGAATATGTTTATTTGTAATGCTGTGAAAAAACATCCTTTCTATTCTTTCTGCATTGATGTTTGTTGTGGGTTTTGATGGGTTTTGATGGGTTTTGATGGGTTTTGATGGGTTTTGTGAACTTGTCTCTGTGAAACACTGGGTAGACCTACTATAGGGAGCGATAGAGCCATACAGAAAGTCACTAAGAACTGAAAAGACATTTGTGTAATCGTATCGGTGTGTTTCATTGTAAATCCATTTTTAAACAAGCAAACCTACGCCTGAATTATTTAATCAACTTTGCTTGTTTGTTATATCTGTCTCAGACTGTTTCCCTAAATGGGCCTCGAGAACCTGTGACTTTGATTAGATAGATGTTATTCTAATACAGTGTATTTCCTTATGGTGATCGTCTTCTCAGGTTGAACTGGAGTTACAGTAGCTAATTGCTCATTTCTAGCTAGTATCATCCATGCAGCATTTCTTATGGGATACAACATTCTCCCATTGTACGATTGACAACATCACAATGGTGTAAGTAGCAAAGTTTCACAATGCGGAAAAGGCAAATGTGATTTATTGCTTCTTTCGCTTTTGATGCAATCTCTCACCTCCGAATCCTGTTGAGCAGCAATAGACATGCAAGTGCTACACTTCAAAACAATGGACAAACGCACATTTTTTTTTTGCCAGATTGTGATGATACAGATACAAGATCCTTAAAACATCCTAAAACATTGGCATTTCTGTCTGACGTCTAGATGCACAGTATCTAGTTCTTAATGATTATGATACCAAAACCAAAATGACTGATCATATTGTAACTTTATCTCATGCAAATACATTCTTTAAGCATGTTTAACTGACTTTCTACAGAATGTGGTATGAAATACTTTGAACAAACGTAGATGTTTTTGGCAGTTTTATTGTGTGTGTGTGTGTGTGCAATGACACAGAGGAAGTGAGGGTGGAGAACCACTAACCACATTGATCAATTCCTTTTTGCCCTGCCTAGTCCTTAGAAGAAACTAACACAGCAGGAGATAAAGAAACGGTAGAGTACAGCGATTCACAAAATATCATCAGAAGCACCATAACAGTAAAGTGAAAAGGCATGGTTGTTTTAAGTTTCTATAGGACGCCCATCCTGTGCTGAGTTTGGAAATGTTTGGACAGATTTCTAATGGTAAATGTGTGATGCAGGGTTGATATTCACGGGGAAATGTTTGGCACTGTGTATGGACTGATATGGATGACCGTCACCATGAGCTTGTTCATCTCAACGGGACATCCCTCGCCCACACCAATGCCTGACCAGTATGCCAGAGGACTGGTGAGTTGTTGTCTTCATTTTTTTACCTTGTCAAAACCGCTTTACTTAGTATAAAATAAATGTGCTCCATCAAAACCATTCGTATATTTTTGTTTATAGACTTTTTTTTGTTTCGCATATAGCCTTAGTATGTAAATCATTGTTTGGAATTTCAGACGTAGCCACAGCAATATTTAGAAAATGTATAGCTTACATTTTTTGGGGGGGGGGAAATAAACATATATTAATACCACCCATAGTGTTTGAAATGTAAAATGGAACCAACCGTTAAACGTCATTGACTTTAGGAACAATGTGTGGTAAACCACTATGGGGCACTCCCTCTTTTGACAGTTGACAAATCAAAATTTCATATGACTGATGAACAGTCCTGAGATTTAACTCCCTCAGTGCTGTAGTGCACTTACCAAGAATCGCTACAATACACAGTAGGCCTCTGCATTAACTCGCTCTGCTCCAGCGAGTTAGTGCACATGGATTAGAGCAGTGGTTCCCAAATTTGTTATAGTCCTGTACCCCTTCAAACATTCAACCTCCAGCTGCGTCCTCTAGCAAGGGGTCAGCGCACTCTCAAATGTTGTTTTTTTGCCATCATTGTAAGCCTGCCACACACACACTATACGAAACATTTATTAAACATAAGAATGGGTGTGATTTTTTGTCACAACCCAGTTTGTGGGAAGTGACAAAGAGCTCTGATAGGACCAAGGCACAAATAATAATATAATAATAATCAATAATTGTGCTCTTTATTTAACCATCTTACAAGTACAATTGTGAATAACTCACCACAGGTTAATGAGAAGCGTGTGCTTGAAAGGATGCACATAACTCTGCAATGTTGGGTTGTATTGGAGAGAGTCTCAGTCTTAAATCATTTTCAGTCTGTGCCTGTATTTAGTTTTCATGCTAGTGAGGGCCTAGAGTCCACTCTCACATAGGTACGTGGTTGCAAAGGGCATCAGTGTCTTAACAGTGTGATTTGCCAAGGCAGGAAACTCTGAATGCAGCCCAATCCAGAAAACTGGCAGTGGCTTCTGATTAAATTCAATTTTCACAGAACCTCTTGTTGCAATTTCGATGAGGCTCTCTTGTTCAGATATCGATAAGTGGACTGGAGGCAGGGCATGAAAAGGATAACGAATCCAGTTGTTTGTGTCATCCGTTTCTGGAAAGTACCTGCGTAATTGTGCACCCAACTGACTCAGGTGCTTCTCTATATCACATTTGACATTGTCAATCATACAATGATGGAAAGACCTGTGTGTTGTCCTTGTTAATGCAGACAAAGAGGAGATCAAATTTGTCCTGCACATTGAATATAGTTGCGGAGAGTCCCTGTAATTCCAGATTCAGACTATTCAGGCGAGAAAAAACATCACCCAGATAGGCCAGTCGTGTGAGAAACTTGTCATCATGCAAGCGGTCAGACAAGTTTACATTATGGTCAGTGAAGAAAACTTTAAGCTCGTCTCTCAATTTAAAAAAAATTGTCAATACTTCGCCCCTTGATAACCAGAGCCCTTCTGTATGTTGTAAAAGCATTACATGGTCGCTGCCCATATCATTGCAAAGTGCAGAAAATACAAAAGAGTTCAGGGGCCTTGCTTTAGCAAAGTTAACCATGTTCACTGTAGTGTCCAAAATGTCTTTCAAGCTGTCAGGCATTCCCTTGGCAGCAAGAGCCTCTCAGTGGATGCTGCAGTGTACCCAAGTGGCGTCAGGAGCAACTGCTTGCACGCATGTTACCACTCCATTATGTCTCCCTGTCATGGCTTTTGCGCCATCAGTACCGATACCAACAAGAGCAGCAGCTACATTTGGCTACATAGAGAGTAACGATTAATGTGATTGGACGTTCATTGTTTGACTAGGCTACCTGTATTTGACATTGTGTTGTTATTTCGCTGAACACTAGATGCTTTAATTTTGTTTTTGGCAGTGAAACGAGGCTACTCAGGCAAGAAAAAAATCCTCACCCAAATGTATAGCTGTTACATCTCCCCCTGCCACGCCGCCAACTCCTCATCCAGTGTCTCCCTAAACCTGCCGCCACTCCCCCAGTGATCTCTCGCTCTCTGTCTCTATGTGGGTGTATGTGATTGTGTGAGTAGAGACATGTTTGCTGGAGGCAGAGCAGATCCCCACCATCTGCAACCTGTTCCATAATCAAGACATCTACAAATAATCAACACTGCCACCTCCACGCTGCCAGATCGTAACCTCTGCTCAGTCAGTCTGCATTTCAAGCCATATGTTCCTGCATTGATCTTGTTATCCCGTTGTGCATGTCTTCCCTAGGTAGACGCTACTTTTCTCTCTGCTACAGTACCGGCCGTTCTGACTCTGGTCCCTGTCTCCCTCGTCTCATCAGTCCTGCTTCCCTGCCCTGGACCCCCGTTCTACTGCTTCTTTAAATTCTGCTCCTGACCTGCTTACCTGGCTCCTACTCCCCTTGTCCCAGCCTTAGCCTCAGTTCCTGGCTCCTTGCTACCTGCCCAAGCTGGTAGCAAGGAGCCAGCAGAGAACTGGCAGGAGAGGCGGCCAAAGTAGGAATTGGCCTTGGGGGTGACCAGTGAAATAACCTGCTGGAGCGCACGGGTGGGTGCGGCTATGGTGACCAGCGGTGACCAGCAAGCTGAGATAAGGCGGGACTTTACCTAGCAGGGTCTTGTAGATGACCTGGAGCCAGTGGGTTTGGCGACGAGTATGAAGCGAGGGCCAGCCAACGAGAGTGTACAGCTCGCATTGGTGGGTAGTATATGGGGCTTTGGTGACAAAACGAATGTCACTGTGATAGACTGCATCCGATTTGTTGAGTAGGGTGTTGGAGGCTGTTTTGTAAATGACATTGCCGAAGTCGAGGATTGGTAGGATGGTCAGTTTTACGAGGGTATTATTGGCAGCATGAGTGAAGGATGCTTTGTTGCGAAATAGGAAGCCAATTCTAGATTTAACTTTGGATTGGAGATGTTTGATGTGAGTCTGGAAGGAGAGTTTACAGCCTAACCAGACACCTAGGTATTTGTAGTTGTCCACATATTCTAAGTCACAACCGTCCAAAGTAGTGATGTTGGACGGGCGGACAGGTGTAAGCAGCAATCGGTTGAAGAGCATGCATTTAGTTTGACTTGTATTTAAGAGCAGTTGGAGGCTACGGAAGGAGGGTTGTATGGCATTGAAGCTTGTCTAGAGGGTAGTTAACACAGTGTCCAAAGAAGGGCCAGAAGTATACAGAATGGTGTCGTCTGCATAGAGGTGGATCAGGTGGATCAGAGACTCACCAACAGCAAGAGCGACATCATTGATGTATACAGAGAAGAGAGTTGGCCCAAGAATTGAACCCTGTGGCACCCCCATAGAGATTGCCAGAAGTCGGACAACAAGCCTTCAGATTTGCCACACTGAACTCTTTCAAAAAAGTAGATGGTGAGCCAGGCGAGGCAGTCATTTTAGAAACCTTAGTTTCTCTTTAAATACCTTAGTTACCTTATCCCTGTTGGGTTCGCCTGCTCTGCCCAGCCAAACAATAGCCCTGTTGGAAAATATAAATGGACTGTTTGAAAATGTGAGAAAAAAAAAGTAAAACAAAAAATTATTTATTTAGAAAATGTGAATCACATTTTTATTTGGCGTACCCCCGAAGGCATTGCGCAGTAGTACCTGGGAATACCTGGACTAGAGGTACAGAACGTGCAATATAACGCCCTGGATCAGAGCTAGCATTAACCCTGCAAACCTCATTAACCCTCTATCTGACACCAGGTTATGAAATATTTATAGTTAAACAATGAACAGATTCCTCATCACATAAGAGCCACACAAAACAATGAAAATACCCATTGTATCACCGCCTTTGTGTCTAATGTGTTGAATCAGTTATGTGTGTAAGCTTTCAGGGCTAGGCCTAGCTAGTTGTCTATCCTGAGCTTGATCTGTTAGCTAGTTGGCTATCCTGAACGCGATCAGCTAGCTACTTGGGTATCCTGAGCGCAATCAGCTAGCTAGCTGGCTATCCTGAGCGCAATCAGCTAGCTAGTTGTCACGACTTCCGCCGAAGTTGGCTCTCTTGCCTGTTCGGGCGGTGCTCGGCGGTCGTCGTCACCGTCCTACTAGCCACTACCGATCCCTTTTTCGTTTGTCTGTTGGTTTTGTCTTATTAGTTTCACCTGTGTGTATTTTAGTTTAATTAACATCTATGTAGTAGGTTGTCCCGCCCTTGTTTTGTGCGGGATTGTTTTTGTATTCATGTCATTTGGTGTAGTACTTGTGTTTTATTCTCCGGTCTATTTTGATCCTGTGTTGGATTATTCACCCTGTATGTTGGGTTGACCGTGTTTTTTGTGCGCAGGAGAATAAACTGTCGAATCACTGAAACCTGCTCTCTGCGCCTGATTCCACCCACCTTGATAAAACGTGACACTAGTTGGCTATCCTGAGCGCAATCAGCTAGCTACTTGGCTATCCTGAGCGCAATCAGCTAGCTAGTTGGCTATCCTGAGCGCAATCAGCTAGCTAGTTGGCTATCCTGAGCGCGATCAGCTAGCTAGTTGGCTATCCTGTGAGCGATCAGCTAGCTAGTTGGCTATCCTGAGCGCGATCAGCTAGCTAGTTGGCTATCCTGAGCGCGATCAGCTAGCTAGTTGGCTATCCTGTGAGCGATCAGCTAGCTAGTTGGCTATCCTGAGCGCAATCAGCTAGCTAGTTGGCTATCCTGAGCGCGATCAGCTAGCTAGTTGGCTATCCTGAGCGCAATCAGCTAGCTACTTGGCTATCCTGCGCAATCAGCTAGCTAGTTGGCTATCCTGAGCGCAATCAGCTAGCTAGTTGGCTATCCTGAGCGCGATCAGCTAGCTAGTTGGCTATCCTGTGAGCGATCAGCTAGCTAGTTGGCTATCCTGAGCGCGATCAGCTAGCTAGTTGGCTATCCTGAGCGCGATCAGCTAGCTAGTTGGCTATCCTGAGTGCGATCAGCTAGCTAGTTGGCTATCCTGAGCGCAATCAGCTAGCTACTTGGCTATCCTGAGCGCAATCAGCTAGCTAATTGGCTATCCTGAGCGCAATCAGCTAGCTAGTTGGCTATCCTGAGCGCGATCAGCTAGCTAGTTTGCTATCCTGTGAGCGATCAGCTAGCTAGTTGGCTATCCTGAGCGCGATCAGCTAGCTAGTTGGCTATCCTGTGAGCGATCAGCTAGCTAGTTGGCTATCCTGAGCGTGATCAGCTAGCTAGTTGGCTATCCTGTGAGCGATCAGCTAGCTAGTTGGCTATCCTGAGCGCAATCAGCTAGCTAGTTGGCTATCCTGAGCGCAATCAGCTAGCTAGTTGGCTATCCTGTGCGCGATCAGCTAGCTAGTTGGCTATCCTGAGCGCAATCAGCTAGCTAGTTGGCTATCCTGAGCGCGATCAGCTAGCTAGTTGGCTATCCTGAGCGTGATCAGCTAGCTAGTTGGCTATCCTGTGAGCGATCAGCTAGCTAGTTGGCTATCCTGAGCGCGATCAGCTAGCTAGTTGGCTATCCTGAGCGTGATCAGCTAGCTAGTTGGCTATCCTGTGAGCGATCAGCTAGCTAGTTGGCTATCCTGAGCGCGATCAGCTAGCTACTTGGCTATCCTGAGCGCAATCAGCTAGCTAGTTGGCTATCCTGAGCGCAATCAGCTAGCTAGTTGGCTATCCTGAGCGCGATCAGCTAGCTAGTTGGCTATCCTGTGCGATCAGCTAGCTAGTTGGCTATCCTGAGCGCGATCAGCTAGCTAGTTGGCTATCCTGAGCGCGATCAGCTAGCTAGTTGGCTATCCTGAGCGCGATCAGCTAGCTACTTGGCTATCCTGAGCGCTATCCTGAGCGCGATCAGCTAGCTACTTGGCTATCCTGAGCGCGATCAGCTAGCTAGTTGGCTATCCTGTGAGCGATCAGCTAGCTAGTTGGCTATCCTGGCTATCCTGAGCGCGATCAGCTAGCTAGTTGGCTATCCTGAGCGCGATCAGCTAGCTAGTTGGCTATCCTGAGCTGATCAGCTAGCTAGTTGGCTATCCTGAGCGCGATCAGCTAGCTAGTTGGCTATCCTGTGAGCGATCAGCTAGCTAGTTGGCTATCCTGAGCGATCAGCTAGCTAGTTGGCTATCCTGAGCGCGATCAGCAGCTAGTTGGCTAGCTCAGCTAGCTAGTTGGCTATCCTGAGCGCGATCAGCTAGCTAGTTGGCTATCCTAGTTGGCTATCCTGAGCGATCAGCTAGCTAGTTGGCTATCCTGAGCGCGATCAGCTAGCTAGTTGGCTATCCTGAGCGATCAGCTAGCTAGTTGGCTATCCTCATCAGCTAGCTAGTTGGCTATCCTGCGATCAGCTAGCTAGTTGGCTATCCTGAGCTCAGCTAGCTAGTTGGCTATCCTGAGCGATCAGCTAGCTAGTTGGCTATCCTGAGCGCGATCAGCTAGCTAGTTGGCTATCCTGAGCGCGATCTAGTTGGCTAGCTAGTTGGCTATCCTGAGCGATCAGCTAGCTAGTTGGCTATCCTGAGCGATCAGCTAGCTAGTTGGCTATCCTGAGCGCGATCAGCTAGCTAGTTGGCTATCCTGATCAGCTAGCTAGTTGGCTATCCTGAGCGCGATCAGCTAGCTAGTTGGCTATCCTGAGCGTGATCAGCTAGCTAGTTGGCTATCCTGAGCGTGATCAGCTAGCGAGTTGGCTATCCAGCGATCAGCTAGCTAGTTGGCTATCCTGTGAGCGATCAGCTAGCTAGTTGGCTATCCTGAGCGCGATCAGCTAGCTAGTTGGCTATCCTGAGCGCGATCAGCTAGCTAGTTGGCTATCCTGTGAGCGATCAGCTAGCTAGTTGGCTATCCTGAGCGCGATCAGCTAGCTAGTTGGCTATCCTGAGCGCGATCAGCTAGCTAGTTGGCTATCCTGTGAGCGATCAGCTAGCTAGTTGGCTATCCTGTGAGCGATCAGCTAGCTAGTTGGCTATCCTGTGAGCGATCAGCTAGCTAGTTGGCTATCCTGAGCGCGATCAGCTAGCTAGTTGGCTATCCTGTGAGCGATCAGCTAGCTAGTTGGCTATCCTGAGCGCGATCAGCTTCAGTGATCAGGGATTCACAGTCTGGTTTCACTCAGGATTCACTGCATTACAGCAAGACCTGAAGAGAGAAACACTATGTTGATGGTAATTGTGTGGTGCTAGAACATCTGGGGGATGAACACATACCACATGACCTTGACAAAGGTTCAAGGGTTTTTATTAGTCACATTTAAAAACATGAAATGACAGGAATTTAAGACAGGAACTAAAAAAAAACATCAAAATACATCAAATATAAAAGTCCTTCAAATATCAAAGTGCAGTTTATGATTGAGATATTGTCTCAGGCCATATTGTCTGTTTTAAGTGATACCGGGAATGTCTCTGGTTAAAAAGGTGTATAACACTGGGAAGGAAAAGTCCCTGAGGTGGTTTGTCCCTGGAGCGCCGTTTGCAAGGGGTGGCTTTCATCAGCTGTGATGCTCCTCCTCTGCTCTCTGTTAGGATTGGTTGAGCCGGTATGGGTACCTCCCTCCTCCTGACCCTCGCACGAGCAAGCTGCAGACGAAGGATGGGGTCGAGCAGGCGATCCGCGAGATGCAGAGATTCGGAGGGCTCGAGGAAACGGGCAGACTGGGTAACCCACTGTCAACTTACAGTAAAGCTTTGTCACTTGACCCTTTAACCAAGTCTTTCATTGCATCTTGTGTGCGCACAAACACTGGTGATATTCTGTGAGGGGCCTTGAAGACACAAAAAAGGGTTTTCAATTAACATTAAGATGCTTGAAACCATTGGTAACACTTTAACAATTTTTAAGCAGGGGTAAGCATGCATGATATTCTACAATGTCTTATAACAAGGCTCATAAATGTTGTGTCTCTACGCATAAAGTGTTCCACCGTCTCAAATGGACTGTTTGGATCATTATAAGATGCTTATAAAACATTATAAATGGGTCATACATGCTCATGATGAGTCTTACAATGCATTATAACAGTATTATAATGCATTATACCTGGATGCTTTAAGTCATCGGGTGTCATGTGTGATTGTCTTGCCTCTGTATTTTCAGATAAAGACACTCTCAATCTCATGCAGACGCCTAGATGCTCTCTCCCTGACATTGTGGGATCAGAGGACATGTTGAAAAGGAAGAGGAGGAGGAAGAGATACGCCCTGTCAGGCCTTCGCTGGGATAGGACCGACCTGACATGGAGGTGTGCAAAATTTGTCGTTGGGACAAACAGTTTCACACATTTGAGTATTCTTCTGTGTAGTGTAGTACTGCGCAGACCTGGGTTCAAATAGTATTTGTCATCTTTCAAATGCTTTGAGCATTTGATTTAGCCTGCCTGGAGTGTCAAATGGGTGTCATTGGTTCCTTTGCACCAGGTACTGTGCCATACCTGGTAAGTAGTATAATAGTGTGTTTTATTTATTTGTTTGTACTACTGATGTCCTTCCTGTATCTAGTGTCCACAGTTACCCAAACCCCTCCCGTTCGACCTCTGTCTTCCGCCCGGACACGGTGGAGGCGATCCTGACACTGGCCTTCAAGGCCTGGAGTGACGTGGCCCCCCTCAGCTTCCGACAGCTCTCTGGGAGCGACAGAGTAGATATGGGGCCCGGAGGGGACATCCGAGTGTCTTTTACCCGCTCACTCCATGACGACGGGTACCCTTTCGACGGTAGAGGGGGCACCCTTGCCCACGCCTTCTTCCCGGGGAGGGATGACGTCGCCGGGGACACGCACTTCGATGACGATGAGTACTGGAGCTATGGAGGTATTTAAAGATAGTCTGATGGATGGATGGATGGATGGATGCATGGATGGGTGGGTGGAAGGATGGATCTTCAATTACCACAATAACTACAGACAGAGAGAGAGATGCTATTGACCGACTGATTAACACAGCACCTGCTGGTTTCTCAGGGGACAGCAGTAGCACAGACCTCTTCACAGTGGCGGTGCATGAGTTTGGCCACGCCCTGGGTCTGTCCCACTCCTCCTCGGATCCCTCCATTATGAGGCCCTACTACCAGGGAGCTGTGAAAGACATCTCCTCCTACAACCTCCCTCTGGATGACAGGATGGCCATTCAAGAGCTCTACGGTAGGGTGTCTTATTTGATGGACAGTTTTTTTTTTTAAATAGATTCTTTAAAGATTCTATATTATGTTGAGAGTTGTGGGAAAGATAGACAGAATGTGTCACAAAGGCAGTGGGCTGGATTCAAAACCCACGCCGGAATCCGACGAACGTGTGTGGAGTATGCAGCGGCACAAACCGCTAGACCACCCAGGCCACACCAACCCATAACACTAACCCTAAACCCACCCCAACTCTAATTCTAACCCTAACCCCAGAACCTTAACACTAACCATTGTCGTGGAGAATCGTAACAAAATTGAACACTTACAAGAACTTGTGAATTCAATATAGGCCTCTAATACAAACATATCAGAAGCCTAGATGGTCCGCGGAACACACACTTTCCCAGAGCACTGGCTCTGTCTTTATACACACACAGTATATGAGTCCATTCCATATGTTAATGAAGTTACTTCCCTCAAGTCATCGGTCACCATTATCTGTTAGTACAGGCTTCCTCCATGTTCATGTCTAATAACGCCTGTATCCGCTCTTGATTAGATTACAATGGTGGCAGGACCCTCTCATGTCCTAAAATTAATGTATTTCTATCTTACCCTAAGCACTTATGGCCTTTAATCTAAGCACTTATGTCCTTTACCCTCTCTATCTAATCTTTATAATGATGTCCTGCTCCTTCCATAATAGATAATGTATTTAAGGGTCACCTCCTCCTCTTCGCCCTAAGCCCTTATGCACAGTAAAGCACATATGGCTTCGGCCATTACACTTATGTCTGTTTAATCTTTGGTTTCCTTTCCGCTTTCTGTTTGTGGTCTAATGTACACCTATCTTTGCTCAATAGTGTCATATCTGCCTCTATATGTAACAAAAACTACAACACCATAAACCAACATAAGCTAACCATAACTAAATGGGAAATTCAATGTAGGTTTCTTGGTCAGTCATGTCACTTAGTTTTTCCCCTTGGTGCCACATCTGTCCTTGTCTTTTACGCCACCTCTATTTGCATAACCCAAACCTCCCTCTTTCCTCAACCCTTTTCCTTCCACTTTCTGGCTTAACAGTGGTGGGGTTATTTCCTGCCCTTACGCTACTGTTGTTGTTTACGAACTCGCTTTAGTTATAAAATACAATATTACAGTGTTAGGATTTCACAATGCAATTCAGGGAAACAGATCCTAATTTTGGTGCACATAGAAAGGAGTCCTGAGTGCATTCAGGTGTGTGTGCCGCAACAAATGTTCTTCAAAATAGACAAAACATAGGCTCATTATGTTCAGAAAAATCCAAAGTATGATGCCATGTTATCTTGTAACTGTACATCAAACATAGTGATCGTAAACGTTGACACTGAGGGAAATGCTGTAAATTAAGACGACTCTATGCAGTTTGAAAGATGAGACGTTGAGTATTATAAGAAACACCGCTTTGATGTCATACAAGCAACACCTGACTGTAAGTAAGCATTTCACGGTAAGGTGGTATTTGGCGCATGTGACAAATAAAATGTTATTTCATTTGACATGAGTTTTATGATATGAAAATGTGAAGTGCATATTTGGAGCGTTTGAGCCAGAGCTCTGAAGTCATATAGATCATGTTACTGTACACCCACTGCGTTCCAATTTAGCCATTTATCTGTGTCCAAATCTGCCATTTTCAACCCATATACGGGTATGTGTCTTCACTGACATTTTCAACCTGTCCCTGACTGAGTCTGTTATACCAACATGTTTCAAGCAGACCTCAATAGTCCCTGTACCCAAGAACACCAAGGTAACCTGCCTAAATGACTACTGACCCGTAGCACTCACGTCTGTAGCCCTGAAGTTCTTTGAAAGGTTGGCTCAAATCAACACCATTATCCCAGAATTCCTAGACCCACTCCCATTTGTATACCAGCCCAACAGATCCATAGATGATGCAATCTCTATTGCACTCAACAATGCCCTTTCACACCTGGACAGAAGGAACACCTATGTGAGAATGCTATTCACTGACTACAGCTCAGTGTTCAACACTATAGTGTCCTCAAAGCTCATCACTAAGCTAAGGACCCTGGGACTAAACACCTCCCTCTGAAAATGGATCCTGGACATCCCAACTGGCCTCCCCCAGGTGGTGAGGGTAGGTAACAACACAACCGCCACGCTGATCCTCAAAATGGGAGCCCCTCAAGGGTGCCAGGTCAGAGTACTCCTGTACTCCCTGTTCCCTCATGACTGCATGACCAGGCACGACTCCAACACCATCATCAAGTTTGCCGATGGCACAACAGTGGTAGGCCTGATCATCGACAACAATGAGACAGCCTATAGGGAGGAGGGCAGAGACCTGATGGTGTGGTGCCAGGACAACAACCTCTCCCTCAATGTGATCAAGAGAAAGGAGATGATTGTGGACTGCAGGAAAAGGAGGACCGAGCACGCCGCCCTTCTCATCGATGGGGCTGCTGTGGAACAGGTTGAGAGCTTCAAGTTCCTTGGTGTCCACATCACCAACAAACGATCATGGTCCAAACACACCAAGACAGTCGTGAAGAGGGCACAACAAAGCCTTTTCCCCCTCAGGAGACTGAAGAGATTTGGCATGGGTCCTCAGATCCTCAAAAGGTTTTACAGCTGCACCATCGAGAGCATACTGACTGCTTGCATCACTGAATGGTATGGCAACTGCACAGCCACCAAACACAAGGCCCAAACAGAGGCTAGTGCGTATAGCCCAGTACATCACTGGGCCAAGCTTCCTGTCATCCAGGACCTCTATACCAGGTGGTGTCAGAGGAAGGCCCTAAAAATTGTCAAAGACTCCAGCCACCCTAGTCATAAACTGTTCTCTCGGCTACTGCACGGCAAGCGGTACAGAAGCGCCAAGTCTAGGTCCAAAAGGCTTCTTAACAGATTCTACCCCCAAGCCATAAGACTCCTGGACAGCTAATCAAAGGGCTACCCAGACCCGTCTTTTAAGCTGCTGCTACTCTCGGTCACTTTAACTCTACCTACATGTACATATTACCTCAGTTACCTCAACTAACCGGTGCCCCCGCACATTGACTCTGTACCAGTACCCCCTGTATATAGCCTCCACATTGACTCTGTACCGGTACCCCCTGTATATAGCCTCCACATTGACTCTGTACCGTATATAGTGACCCCCTGTATATAGCCTCCACATTGACTCTGACTCTGTATATAGCCCATTGGTACCCCCTGTATATAGCCTCCACATTGACTCTGTGACTGACCCCCTGTATATAGCCTCCACATTGACTCTGTACCGACCCCCCTGTATATAGCCTCCACATTGACTCTGTACCGGTACCCCCTGTATATAGCCTCCACATTGACTCTGTACCGGTACCCCCTGTATATAGCCTCCACCTGGTACCCCCTGTATATAGCCTCCACATTGACTCTGTACTGGTACCCCCTGTATTATAGCCTCCACATTGACGGTACCCCCTGTCCACATTGACTCTGTACGGTACCCCCTGTATATAGCCTCCACATTGACTCTGTACCGGTAGCCCCCTGTATTAGCCTCCACATTGACTCTGTACCGGTACCCCCTGTATATAGCCTCCACATTGACTCTGTACCGGTACCCCCTATAGCTTCCACATTGACTCTGTATATAGCCTCCACCGGTACCCCCTGTATATAGCCTCCACATTGACTCTGTGTACCCCCTGTACATAGCCTCCACATTGACTCTGTACCGGTACCCCCTGTATACAGTCTCCACATTGACTCTGTACCGGTACCCCTGTATAGCCTCCCCCTGTATACCCCCAGCCTCCACATTGACTCTGTACCGGTACCCCCTGTATATAGCCTCCACATTGACTCTGTACCGGTACCCCCTGTATATAGCCTCCACATTGACTCTGTACCGGTACCCCCTGTATATAGCCTCCACATTGACTCTGTACCGGTACCCCTTGTATATAGCCTCCACATTGACTCTTTACACCTACCCCCTGTATATAGCCTCCACATTGACTCTTTACACCTACCCCCTGTATATAGCCTCCACATTGACTCTGTACCGGTACCCCCTGTATATAGCCTCCACATTGACTCTGTACCCCGGTAGCTCCCCCTGTATATAGCCTCCACATTGACTCTTTACCGGTACCCCCTGTATATAGCCTCCACATTGACTCTGTACCGGTACCCCCTATATATAGTCCTGCTTGTTATTTTACTGCTGCTGTTTAATTATTTGTTACTTTTATTTTCAATGTTTTACTTTTTTCTTAACTACTTAAAGCATTGTTGGTTAAGGGCTTGTAAGTAAGCATTTCACTGTAAGGTCTACAGCTGTTGTATTCGGCGCATGTGACAAATAACATTTGATTTGATATGAGTGTAAAGGGTTAAGTCATAACGCGTTGGAGATGATCCAAGGTTCCTCCCTTTTGACCTTTTCCGCCAATGCGTTTTGAGAAGGAGGCAAGGAGAGAGTACGATTCACCCTTTCTCTCTCCCCAGGGAGGAAGGAGAGCAAGCCTACAGTGCACCCTGGTGGCAGTGGTTCAACTCCCAGTCACCCTCGCCTGCCCAGTCCTCCACCTCCAAGGCCAACAAAACAGTGAGTGAAAACATGTCTATGCCTGGTTCACACTATAGACCAGACTGGAACCATACTGTGCTGGCCGGAATGGTTTCTTTTCACATTGTCCTTTCCAGCACGGTTCCAGCAACTATGTTAACCAGGCCATCTCAGTACAGCTTGGCTTGGCTCAGCTCGGTTTGACTGAGTAGTGTGAAATGGATACAATATTTCTTATCTGTCCAAACAGGATCAAGCTAATTGTTTCCCCATGGTTCTCAGACGCAGATGTGTGACGGACACGAAGGACAGACATCAAACATTTTTGTCCGTCATTTTTCACGTGCATCTTAAATTCAAAATGTTACCTAGCGAGATACATAAATGATACTGTAGCTGCTGAGATTTAACCTGATAAGAAAATCATTATTAGATATTTCATAAGTGTAGCTGATGTTGTCATTATCATTATGACACAACACATTTGTAATATTGAGTTGCACCCCCTTTGCCCTCAGAACAGCTTCAGTTCATTGGGGCATGGACTCTACAAGGTGGCAGTCCACAGGGCAGTCCACAGGGACCCATGTTGATTCCAATGCTTCCCACAGTTGTATTGGCTGGATGTCCTTTGTGTGGTAGTCCAGTCCTGATACACACGGAGAACTGTTGAGCGTGAATAACCCAGCAGCGTTGCAGTTCTTGACACAAACCGGTGCACCTGGCACCTACTACCATACCCCATTCAAAGGCACTTAAATCTTTTGTCTTGCCCATTCACCCTCTGAATGGAGCACATACACAATCCATGTCTCATTTGTCTCAAAGCTTAAAAATATGTGTATCCTCCCCTTCATCAACTCTGATAGAAGTGTATTTAACAAGTGGCATCAATAAGGGATCTTAGCCTTCACCTGGATTCACCTGGTCAATCAATGTCATGGAAAGAGCAGCTGTTCTTCATGTTTTGTATACTCAGGGTATACAGTAACTATGTCCTTAATCAATCACTAAAATCACTCACAGTATTGAGTGTCAGGTTGCCACTGAAGTCCAGTGTCTTTACTCTTCTCTGTCTTTCTTCCATGACCAGCTCGGACCGCTCTTTCCAAAGTCGTTGTGAGGGCGGCTTTGATGCTGTGGCAAATATCAGAGGGGAGGTCTTCTTTTTTAAGGGTAAGAGAAATACAACAGCCGTGACAATGTGTTTACACAATTACACAAACATAAATGCTTTGTTGAACAGCCTATTTTGTCTGCAGAGTTACCGTCGTCACAAAATAAATCTTCAGAGGGGAGGGTTTTTCTTTAACAGTAAAGAGTTTTTAAAACAGAAGTGCTCTTCAGCTAAAAGGGATCCCCTACAGTGACAGAAATACTGCCAAGAAATGACTTACTTGAACAGAAAGGGGCACACATACCCACGGCCATGATAACTAGCCTAACAACTAAGGATGGTATGGTTGCATGATTTAAAACATTGATAAATGTTATATCTTATGTGTATGGGACATTATTGCGGTGGCATATGCATCTCTCACCTTTACATCCATGATAAACACTTTAAAATGACAAAATAGTTACCAGGGGTGGAAGTAACGAATTGCAAATACTCTCATTACTGTAATTGAGATATTTTTTGAGTGCTTGTACTTTTTAGATTATTTTTCAAAGTCAGTAATTTAACTTTCACTTAAGCACGTTTTGAATGAAGTACTTCGCTACCTTTTTAAAACCATCCATTACAGAATGCAATTTTGTACGTTATCCATAATAGTACATCCCTCTCGGAGCCAGAAAAAAACTGCTCAACGTTGTTTAGTCTGTGACCAATCAAATCAAATTTCACACGTCTCACCAGTACAGGCCAATCAAACCAAGCTATGCATACAATATGAGTGATGATGGTCGGAAGGTTTTCAAAAAGGCTAAAATGACTTAAGTTTAGTACAAGATGTATCATGAAAAAGAGGAAACGTTTTTTATCAAAGTGACATGTGTGAAACCAATGGAGACTTTGTATTTTAAATTATAAAACTATTTTTTGCAAGTAGCCGGCCCGAACAGCAACAACATTCTCAGTAACAGTTACAAAAACATTTTTCTTATTGTGACTGTAATATGTTGTTGTTTATCTACTTTAAAAAGAGTGGATAAGAGTGTCTGCAAAATGACCATAAAGTAAATGTGTGTGTGAAAATGAACATTCCAAAATTACCTACAAAGCACACTGGGTATTATTATTGGCCTTGCTTCGGGCAGAGCTCATTTCAATAATACCCAGCGTGCTTTGCAATTGTTAATTTTTTCATTACATTAACATTGTACTTATTTAGCTGATGCTCTTATCAAGAGCGACTTACAATTAGTGCATTGATTTTTTTCTAGCTGATACAACAACATATCACAATCGGATCAATTACATTTTCCCTCAACAATATACATATTGTACACATATATACATATATTTTGTTGATTTCCCAGATGCTCTTATCTAACCATAGTGCTTCACACTTCTGATATTAATGTACAGGTAAAAGGGTGGGGCACAAAATTTGAATGCTTTAAAAAAAATGGTCTGGAAAAGTATTTTGTATTTTGAAAATACAATATACAAAATATGTTGGAGTGTAGTTTATCCCAGTGTAATTCCAATTTCAAAATGGCGTGGAAATTGAAATCGAAAGGAAGAGAGACTGTGGATTCTTCAAACTTTATTATGAGATTTGCAAATCTGGAGCAGTGAACAATCCACTCAACAGTGCAGAGTTAAGAGCCCAACGAACAAGAGTTGGGTCTCAGCTTTTATAACCTTTGTCTACGTGGCAGTTTAGCAGGTGTGTGAGATCCTGATGTGAACATAGTGTACAAACAAGTGATAGTGCCAGTTTTGTTCATCCTTTCTGCTGATAGAATTGCCACTCCTACTCAAAACTAGCCTCTGTTCTCTTCATATCTCCACACAGCTATGCCCTTGAAAGATATGAAAAGAACAGGAGGGACCAAAAACTGGTGACTCTCAAATGGCCCTTTGTCTTTGGTCGCCTGACTAAGTTACTCAGAAACAAGGAATAACACTGGCTTATTTTTACATGAGAGAAACAGACAGTGGAAATGTACAGGTTTAAGGCTCATACAGTGCATGTGCATAACAAAGTTTGTAATTAAATTAAATTAAGTAATTAAAATGCGTATTCCAAATACATCTCTGCTTGCAGCTAAGTTAGTTAGCCTGTTAGCTAAATGGTTAACTATCACCTAATGATGATAGCCATTGTGGCTAGCATGTCCCTCTGTGTGGTGATGGCTAGCTAGCTAGCTATCGATGGAGGTTATCTGGGCTGGCTAACAACATTAGACTAAAGTCAGCAAGTGAGCTAGCTAGTTAAGTGAAATAACTAGCTAGCTAGCTAGCTAATGCATTTAGAGAGACATAGGATTTAGAGAGACCTAGGATATTTAGCTATGTATTGTGCTTTGTGTGTGTAAATTAGGATAACGTTAACCTAAAAGCCACAGAATCAGTAAGTCAAACTGTGCATGCAACTGTGTGAGTCTACACAATAGGTACAGCTAAACATGGACTCATCTCAACATTAGACAACTTTTTAGGTTTGAGAACATCTGACAAACTTACTTCAGTCTCAATATCTGAGAATAAGTATGGAAAGTGTGTGTTTGAGCTATTGCAATGTCAGTGATATGATGATCTAAATTACCACATAAAGCACAATTTGCTGAAATATTCAATATGGGTATGTTGTGCATTTGCCACTATAAAGGTTTAGTCTACCTGAAGCATCATTTGACACATTGATAGGTGACGAGACAGAGCAACAGACGCAATCTGCTACCTAATCTGATGAAGATGATTTCTTATCATCACTGATGCCCAAAAGGTCATAAGGAACAGGGGAGCTGGATGGGTACCTTGTCTTTGTGTCAGTCAAGGTGGATTTGCTTCATTTCTTTCCATACCTCTGGTATTTTAGTATTTTATTTGGATCCTCATTAGCTGTTGCAAAAGCAGCAGCTACTCTTCCTGGGGTTCAACACAAAACATGAAATGTGAAATAATACAGAACATTAATAGACAACAGTTCAAGGACAGAACTACATGAATGTAAAATAATGACAAAAAGCACACACAGCCTACATATCAATACATACACACAAACTATCTAGGTCAAATAGGGAAGAGAACATGTGCCATGAGGTGTCACTTTATCTGTTTTTAAACCAGATTTGCTGTTCATTTGAGCAATATGAGATGGAACGGAGTTCCATGCAACATTGGCTCTATATAATACTGTACGTTTTCTTGAATTTGTTCTGAATTTGGGGACTGTAAAAGGGTTGGGGGAAAAAGGGTCTGGTGGGGTAAGTGTGTGTGTCAGAGCTGTGTGTAAGTTTACTATGCAAACAATTTGGGATTTCCAACACATTAATGTTTCTTGTAAAAAGAAGAAGTGATGCAATCAGTCTCTCCTCAACTCTTAAGAGAGACTGGCATGCATAGTATTTATATCAGCCCTCTGATTACAATGAAGACCAAGACATACTGCTCTATTTTGGTGGGTATTTCCTTGCTGCAGTCAACCACACAGCTGGACAATAATAAGATAAGACAAAACTAGGGCCTGCAAGACTTGCTTTTTGGAGTGTGGTGTCAAACAAGCAGAGCATCTCTTTCTTCCTGACAGACCTCTCCCCATCTTTAAAACCATTGAATCTATATGTTTTGACCATGACAGTTTACAATCTAAAGGAACGCCAAGTAATTTAGTCTCCTCAATTTGTTCAGAAGCCACAACATTTATTACCAGATTCCACTGAAGCCTAGAACTTGGGGAATGATTTGTACCAAATACAATGCTCTTAGTTTTAGAGATGTTCAGGACCAGTTTATTACTTGCCATCCAATCCAAAACAGACTGCAACTATTTGTTAAGGGTTTCGGTGACTTCATTAGCTGTGGCTGCTGATGCGTATATGGTTGAATCATCAGCATACATGGACGTACATGCTTTGTTTAATGCCAGTGGCAGGTCATTGGTAAAAATAGGAAAGAGTAGAGGGCCTAGAGAGCTTTGGCTTCCCTTCCGGCCTCAGGACAAAGACTTTCTTCTAGGCTCAGATTAAAGATATTACAGATAGGAGTGGCTATAGAGTCATCTCATCTCAAATCAAATCAAATGTATTTATAAAGCCCTTCTTACATCAGCTGAAATCTCAAAGTGCTGTACAGAAACCCCCAACCTAAAACCCCAAACAGCAAGCAATGCAGGTGTAGAAGCACGGTGGCTAGGAAAAACTCCCTAGAAAGGCCAGAACCTAGGAAGAAACCTAGAGAGGAACCAGGCTATGTGGGGTGGCCAGTCCTCTTCTGGCTGTGCCGGGTGGAGATTATAACAGAACATGGCCAAGATGTTCAAATGTTCATAGATGACCAGCAGGGTCAAATAATAATAATTGGCAACATCAAATGGTTTTGTAATGAATATGCCATCTGATTTGATGAAAGATGAGGTTGAATTTGTCTTTCTGCCCATTATTTCAAGTACTCCAGAGTATTTTTCCATCATTATTTATACAATTGATCCAGGCTTCATAATGGTTTCTTCTTCTTTTTGTTGAGTTTAGTCACATCATTTCTCAGTCAGCCAGTCAGATGTGCAGCCAGACAAATCAGACACTCCTTTTGCCCCGTCTCTTTCATCCATACAGTTTTGAACTTCCTCATCAATCCATGGAGCCTTAACAGTACTAACAGTCAGGTGCAGGTTTTTCAAAAATTCAAAGAAGCAATTTCATAAATTCATTAAGTACAGCATCTGGATGCTCCTTATTAATCACAGCAGACTAACAAATATTTGTAACATTATGTACATAAGAGTCACATGACTCTATGATCTCTTTTGGCTTTCCTGGATATAGCCACTATATTGTGATCACTGCATCCAATGGGTACAGATACAGCCTTAGCACAAAGTTCTTAATAAAGATGTGATCGATACGGATGATCTTGCTCCTGAGTTTGTAAACACCCTGGTAGGTTGATTAATAACCTGAACCAGATTACAGGCACTGGTTACAGTGAGAAGCTTCCTCTTGAGCGGACAGTTTGTCATGTCCACTCCCGCTCCTCCTCTCCGGTATGACAAAACTAGAGACTGTAGGACCTGCCTTGTTCATAGTGCTGTTAAGAAGGTAGAGCAGCACTTTATTATGGACAGACTTCTCCCCATTTTAGCAACTGTTGTATCAATATGTTTCGACCATGACAGGTTACAATCCAGGATTACTGCAAGCAGTTTAGTCACCTCAACTTGTTTCAATTTCCACATTCTTTATTAAAAAATATTTATTTGAGACTTAGGGTTTAGTGAATGATTTGTCCCAAATAAAATACGTTTAGTTGTAGAAATATTTACAACTAATTTATTCTTTGCCATCCACTCTGAAACTAACTGCAACACTTTGTTACATAACACCCTCTGTGTTCTGTTAGACAGGTAACACTTTATCCACAGGGGGTGTAAAGCCATAACACACGTTTTTCCAGCAGGAGACTATGATCGATAATGTCAAAAGCAGCACTGAATTCTAACAAAACAGCCCCCACAATCGTATCATTATAAATTGTTGAATGTCCTTCCCTATTATGGGTGCTGAAAGTTTGTTGTCAATTTGTTTACGATGAAATAGCATTGTATCTGGTAAAAAAAAAAAAAAATCCAAAGGTTTACTAAGTGTTGGTAACAGGCTGATCGGTCAGCTATTTGAGCCAGTAAAGGAGGCTTTACTATTCTTAGGTAGCAGAATGACTTTTGCTTCCCTCCAGAACAATCTTTCTAGTAGGTTTAAACTGAAAACATGTCAAATAGGAGTGGCAAAATCTTCCTCTATTATCCTCAGTAATTTTCCATCCAAGTTGTCAGGCTCCTGTGGTTTGTCATTGTTGATAGACAACAATCATTTTTTCACCTCTTCCACACTCACTTATGGAATTCAAAATTACAATGCATGTCTTTCATAATTTGGTCAGATGTACTTGGATGTGTAGTGTCAATGTTTGTTACTGGCATGTCATGCCTGTTTGCAAATCTTGCCAATTTTTATTTAACTAGGCAAGTCAGTTAATTAAGAACAAATTCATATTTAAAATGACGGCCCACCAGGAACAGTGGGTTAACTGCTTGTTCAAGGGCAGAATGACAGATTTGAACTTGGGGATTCAATCCAGCAGCCTTTTAGTTACTGGCCCAACGCTCTAACCACTAGACTACCTGCCACCCCAAATGAAAAGACTCATTAAAGTAGTTACTATACTGTATATAGTTATATAGGTATACATGCATATATATAGGTATACATGCATATAGGTATACATGCATATATATATAGGTATACATGCATATATATAGGTATACATGCATATAGGTATACATGCATATATATAGGTATACATGCATATATAGGTGTACATACATATAGGTATACATGCATATATATAGGT
>NC_056452.1:25147241-25194741 GCF_018296145.1 Oncorhynchus tshawytscha | reverse complement strand
TACATATATATAGGTATACATGCATATAGGTATACATGCATATATATACATGCATATATATATAGGTATACATATATATAGGTATACATGCATATATATAGGTATACATGCATATAGGTATACATGCATATATATAGGTATACATGCATATATAGGTGTACATACATATAGGTATACATGCATATAGGTATACATGCATATATATATAGGTATACATATATATATATATAGGTATACATGCATATATAGGTGTACATACATATAGGTATACATGCATATAGGTATACATGCATATATATATATATAGGTATACATATATATATATATATATATATAGGTATACATATATATAGGTATACATGCATATATATAGGTATACATATATATAGGTATACATATATATAGGTATACATGCATATAGGTATACATGCATATATATAGGTATACATATATATAGGTATACATGCATATATATAGGTATACATGCATAAAGGTATACATGCATATATAGGTGTACATACATATAGGTATACATGCATATAGGTATACATGCATATATATATAGGTATACATATATATATATATATATATATATATATACATATATATAGGTATACATGCATATATATAGGTATACATATATATAGGTATACATGCATATATATAGGTATACATGCATATATAGGTATACATGCATATAGGTATACATGCATATATATAGGTATACATGCATATATAGGTATACATACATATAGGTATATATATATAGGTATACATGCATATATATATATAGGTATACATGCATATGCATATAGGTATACATATATATATATATAGGTATACATATATATAGGTATACATGCATATATATAGGTATACATATATATAGGTATACATGCATATAGGTATACATGCATATAGGTATACATGCATATAGGTATACATGCATATAGGTATACATGCATATATATATAGGTATACATATATATAGGTATACATGCATATATATAGGTATACATGCATATATATAGGTATACATATATATAAGTATACATGCATATAGGTATACATGCACATATACATATTTTTTTAAATGCTTTAAAGTAAAGCAAATGATTTTATATGTTGTTTAGATCAATCAAAAAAAGACATTTAATAAAAAAAGGTAAATAAGTTTCATGTAATTGGCGTTACTGCCTTGAAAATCACCAATTACAAAGATATACAAGGACCTTGAGCATTCTATCTCCAATGTCAAAGTGTTATCGGGGGAAGGGTTTCAATATAAGAAAAATGATTAGCTAATCACACCCTTTTAGTTTGTCATAAATTTGAGGATTCCATTAATATTTTGGTGTGTCTATTTTATGAGCGTAATTGGTGTTACTCATTTTAAATGGGAAATTACATTGTGATCGAAATGATTAACCAAATCACTTTAGTAAATGCATTTAAAGGGGTTATTAATGACCATAGATTTAAGCTTTAAGAAAATCCTGAATTACCAAAAATGTGTCATTGGTGTGACCATCATTGCTGTTACTACTCTTTCTGGTGGCACAATGTTATCATGATGGTTAAACAATATTGGAAGTCATTAAGCTGCCAAATTAGTTGATTTAGAATGGCAAAATGTACCCAAATACATGGAAATAAAATACAGCATCTGGAAGTCCTTTTTGTTGTTGTTGCCTTGCCCAAATGCCACAGCAATTCACGAACGACCTGTATATGAACCATACAGGCAACACTCAAGCCCAAATTTGACGTAAACAATTAGCATCTCATTTTCCACACAGCCTCTTTAATTATTATGTCGTTTGTGTCAGGTCCACATTTCTGGAGGATGCAGAGGACAGGTAATCTTGTCTCCCTCAACCCAGCCCTGATTAGAAACTTCTGGATGGGGCTCCCCCCTGAAACCAACAAGATCGATGCCGTTTACGAGAGGAAGAGCGATGGCATCATCATCTTCTTCATCGGTGGGAAAGACAACAGCACTGTTGTAGCCTTATGTCATGTTCATTATGGGACGCAACGGAAACATTTTGCAAAGGAAAATGAAAATAAGCATTTCTTATTGGAGGTACTCCCTCCCTGTTTCAGTCCGTTTTCTTCTGTTTGGTGCCTAATGAACATGCCCCTAGTTAGAATTGAAAACACAAGAACTATGCTACAGTGGCTAATATCCTTATGAATGTCATTGGTGTTGTGATGTAAAACAAAGGTGATTTCCTCCTCCTATCTTTTCCTGTGCAGGGGCTCAGTACTGGGTGTTCAAAGACAATGTGGCCCGCCCCGGCTACCCCAGGCCTCTGGCAGAGTGGGGGATGAGGACCAAGGACGGCGAAAAAGTGGAAAGAGTGGAGGCTGCCTTCGTGTGGGCCCACAACGGGAAGACCTATCTATTCAGCATGGGTGAGTTCTGGAAGTTCGACGAGGGCCGAAAGGAGGAGGGGAGGAAGCCGGAGGGGGGCTACCCCAAAGACGCAGCCCTCTGGAGAGGGGTGCCAACGGACCCCGATGACATCATCAGCTGGGGAGAAGGTGAGGCCTTGAAAAAGACTTGAGCCTTGATGAGATGAAGGTGGGCTGCAGTGTTAATGTAGAGAAAGTGATAGTTCAGTGTTGTTCTACATAGCTAGGGCCAGTTGATTTTCTGAGCCATGTGACGCGTCAGGGAAAGTCTCTGCTTGGACACCTTGATCACATGTAACCACCGTTGAGCTCTAAAACTATAGTTAGTTATTATTCAGTTGGTTGAAACTAGTGAGCAAAATACTTTCTAGACCTCAACTCTGCTTAAAGTCCAACCAAATATATTATCTAAGTCTGCATCTTAGCTTGCAATGTCATACACAATCATTAAACAGCCCACCTGCGTTTCAAAGCATTTTAAACCAATTGTTTGATTATGTTACCTTCTAGGAGATGCTTACTTCTTTAAGGACAACCTCTATTGGGTCATGCAGAGAGGAGGACTGGACCAAGATAATGTCTCTCCAAAATCCATTGCGGTGGATTGGCTCAGGTGTCCACATGTACCCACACCTACACCCCACCTTCCAGCCAATCCTCATCCAAGGGGAAAAGACTGCAGCTGTGACTTGAGCAGAGCATCTGCAATTCCCATTTGCAGTTGGTTGATCCTGCTATCTGTCGTGGTAGTATTCAGCTGATTTGTTTTAAATTAACAAGTTAATAAAATTTGTAAAACACAGTCATGTCTACTCCTTTCTGAAAGTTGAATGATTATTTGAAAGGTATGTTTTGAGTAAGTGTGACTCTGTCTTTCTCTCTGCTATAGTCCTGCACTTATACCACTGGAGGGTAACATTGTCCTTCAAGGTAAAACATAGACAAGGTTGCAGAAGTTGATGCAACTCAAAATTAGAAAGGTATTCTTAACATTTTGTAAACTGAGTGTACATATATAAATGACGGATACTTCTATAGTGTATGTAGGCACCAGAGTTGTGCTAAATTCAGAACTCAATTGAGAAGACCTCCTAAATTCCTATTGAATTATGTGTATTGAAGTAGTAAACAGGATACAGATTTGCAATTCAAATTTGAAAAAAAGAAAATAGAATTGAATTCAGTGAAATTCAATGAAATTCAAATGCTTCTACTATTCTATATTAGGTGTAGTACATCTTGTACATAAAGATCTTGTACATTAATATTTTTGAAACAATTGATTTTCAGGACTAACCCTTAAAATGAATGATCAGGGAAAACTAACCCTGTTTGCAAATATTCTAAGTTATTATATTTCATTAATCACTTCAATTTTGTTCAATATGCTACATTTCCCAGAATTTGTTTAACCCTCAAGTTGACCCTGAAGCTTTCACAAAGAGGACAAACAAATGAAATGGTTGGTGGAAATGTAATTGGCTATTCTAAGCACTAAGGTTAAAAGAGTATATGAGCATTGTTTCCAGAGAAAGGGTATGTATTATTATCTATCTGGAAGTGTGACTTGACAGATTCAATGAAACTCTCATATTCTGTGACTGAGTGGAATTTATTTTTATTAAATTCAACTTCCTGTCACTCAAACTCAAATTCTACATCCTGTGTGGCCAATTCAATTCAAATTTCAACTCATGAGTTGAATGGAATTAAATTCCAAAATTCTGAATTGAGCACAACCCCGGTAGGCACCTGAACTGAACCATAGTGGAGGCAATTTATGCTTTTTGTCCCCCCACCTTTGATCTGAAATCCCCATCATCCACTTACAAAATTGATTGATGTCCTCGTTATGAAATTATCGACATTAGCAGGTAACCAGGCGAGAGTTGTGCCTCCGAACCGGTACCTTACGCTACTTATATTCTGGTAAAACAGCATTTTCAACAGCTGATTTGATAACAATAACATAGCAAGTTACATTGGTTGTCACTCTACTAATGAAGCCTAATTATGCGCAAGCCATTTGTACGAGCATTTTGAATGCTGAAGGTGATCAGGAACAGGAATAGGCTTGCCTCTGGTTGGTCAGCATCCGTCGCAGCACTGCACAGAGTATCACTAGGCTACTGATATTGCCTGGGATTGTTCGGCATGAAAAATGACTTGCAGATCAATGACTGTCAATGCAGTTACATGCTTACTTGACACTGAAGGAGAGGATGCATCAGCTGTCACAAAATAGTAGGTATTTTCAGAAGGTAGAAGAAAGCAGGAGTGGATAAAGTACCCAATTGTCATACTTGAGTAAAAGTAATGATATCTTAATAGAAAATGACTCAAATAAAAGTGAAAGTCACCCAGTAAAATTCTACTTGATTAAAAGTCTAAAAGTATTTGGTTTAAAATATACTTAAGTATCAAAAGTATATTTTATTGCTAAAATATATATTTTTAAGTAAAAGTATAAATAGTTTCAAATTCCTTATATTAAGCAAACCAGACAGCACCATTTTCTAGTTTTTATTTATTTACGGATTGCCAGGGGCTTCTCCAACACTCGGACACCTTACAAAGGAAGCAAATCAAATCAAATCAAACTATTTGTCACATGAGCCGAATATAACTGGTTGAAGACCTTACCTTGAAATGATTACTTACAAGCCCTTAACCAACAATGCAGTTCAAGAAAGAATTAAGAAGATATTTACCAAATAAACTAAAGTAAAAAATAATAAAAAGTAACACAATAAAATAACAATAACGAGTCTATATACAGAGGGTACCGGTACCAAGTCAATGTGCGGGGGTACAGGTTAGTCGAGGTAATTTGTACATGTAGATAAAGTGACTCTGCATAGATCATAAACAGTGAGTAGCAGCAGTATAAAAACAAATGGGTGTCAATGGAAATAGTCTGGTGAACATTTGATTAATTGTTCAGCCGTCTTAAGGCTTGGGGGATAGAAGCTGTTATGGGAGCCTCTTGGTTCTAGACTTGGCCCTCCGGTACCGCTTGCCGTGCGGTAGCAGAGAAAACAGTCTATGCCTTGGGTGACTGGAGTCTTTGACAATTTTTTGGGCTTTCCTCTGACACCGCCTAGTCCTGGATGGCAAGAATCTTGGCCCCAGTGATGTACTGGGCCGTACTTCAGTCTCCTGAGGGGAAAAAGGTGTTGTCGTGTCCTATTCACGACTGTCTTGGTGTGTTTGAAACACAGTCAGGAATTCACGGTAATTTATGTGAGCATTGCAGACTTGTGGGGTCCAAACTCTGTTTATTGCATTCTCCTCGTGAAACTGCGCCCCAGCTTCTGTCGTCATCAATTTCCTTGTTGCCACAATCCCTAGGGGAGTGCCAGGAACGAAGATCAAGGGGCTCTTCCAGGGATGGAGAGCCGAGGGACATGCGGAGGTCACCTTTATTTGACGCATGTGCACCAGTTCCCTGCTCTTGTGGTGAGTAGTCCATAGTTTGGTTTGCGCTCACTCACCAGTGGTGCCGGAGCACCCTCTTGTGACAGAGCGAGTTGCCCTTTCATTGTTTTTATTTGAAGGGACAGTGTTAAAACACTAGGATATGGGGACAGAGCTAGGTGCCGACTGACTGTTTGTCTTCCTGCCTTGGCTACTTTTTGGAGGGTTGTCTGGGGGACATGTAGGATAGGAATGGTTCCCAGATTGTGTTTTGTATTTGTATATATTAAAAATATATATATTGCATATATATATTATGGATCCCTAGTAGCTGCTGTCCAGGCCCAGGCTACTCTTCCAGGGGTACAGCTAAATGAAGGCAGTTATACAATTTTAAAAACATTACAATATATTCATTACAGAATTCATAACATGCTAAGTGTGTGACCTCAGGCCCATACTCCAGTACTACATACCTACAAAGCAAAATCCATATGTACGTGTGTGTGTATAGTGCATATGTTATCATAAAGTGTACTTTTACCTGCTTTTTGAATCTGATTCTACTGCTTGCATTTACCTGATGTCGAATAGAGTTGCATGTAGTCATGGCTCTATCTAGTACTTTGCGCCTGGCATGTCTTGTGGGGTATGCATGAGTGTTCGAGCTGTGTGCTAGTATTTTAAACAGACAGCTCGGTACCTACAGCTTATCAACACATTTTACAGAAACAAGTCATGAGGAAGTCAATCTCTCTTCCACTTTGTGCAATGAGAGATTGACATGAAATTAATGTTAGTTCTCCTTGTACTTTTAAGGGGCCAGACGTGCTGCCCTGTTTTGAACTTCAATTTTCCCTAGTCCCTCGTTGTGGCACCTGACCACACGACTGAACAGTAGTCCAGGTGAGACAAAACCAGGGCCTGTAGGACCTGCCTTGTTGATAGTGTTGATAAGAAGGTAGAAACCAGGGCCTGTAGGACCTGCCTTGTTGATAGTGTTGATAAGAAGGTAGAAACCAGGGCCTGTAGGACCTGCCTTGTTGATAGTGTTGATAGAAGGTAGAAACCAGGGCCTGTAGGACCTGCCTTGTTGATAGTGTTGATAAGAAGGTAGAAACCAGGGCCTGTAGGACCTGCCTTGTTGATAGTGTTGATAAGAAGGTAGAAACCAGGGCCTGTAGGACCTGCCTTGTTGATAGTGTTGATAAGAAGGTAGAAACCAGGGCCTGTAGGACCTGCCTTGTTGATAGTGTTGATAAGAAGGTAGAAACCAGGGCCTGTAGGACCTGCCTTGTTGATAGTGTTGATAAGAAGGTAGAAACCAGGGCCTGTAGGACCTGCCTTGTTGATAAGAAGGTAGAACCCAGGGCCTGTAGGACCTGCCTTGTTGATAGTGTTGATAAGAAGGTAGAAACCAGGGCCTGTAGGACCTGCCTTGTTGATAGTGTTGATAAGAAGGTAGAAACCAGGGCCTGTAGGACCTGCCTTGTTGATAGTGTTGATAAGAAGGTAGAAACCAGGGCCTGTAGGACCTGCCTTGTTGATAGTGTTGATAAGAAGGTAGAAACCAGGGCCTGTAGGACCTGCCTTGTTGATAGTGTTGATAAGAAGGTAGAAACCAGGGCCTGTAGGACCTGCCTTGTTGATAGTGTTGATAAGAAGGTAGAAACCAGGGCCTGTAGGACCTGCCTTGTTGATAGTGTTGATAAGAAGGTAGAAACCAGGGCCTGTAGGACCTGCCTTGTTGATAGTGTTGATAAGAAGGTAGAAACCAGGGCCTGTAGGACCTGCCTTGTTGATAGTGTTGATAAGAAGGATCCGCCCCTTTTTTTCAATTTTCGCCTAAAATCACATCCCCAAATCTATCTGCCTGTAGCTCAGACCCTGAAGCAAGGATATGCATATTCTTGGTACCATTTGAAGGGAAACACTTTGAAGTTTGTGGAAATGTGCTAGGAATGTAGGAGAATATAACACAATAGATCTGGTAAAAGGTAATATAAAGAAAAAACAACCGTTCTTTTGTATTTTTTTGTACCATCATCTTTGAAATGCAAGAGAAAGACCATAATGTTTTGTTAAAGCCCAGGTGCAATTTAGATTTTGGCCACTAGATGGCAGCAGTGTATGTGCAAGGTTTTAGGTTGATCCAATGAACCATTGAAATTCAACATTTTGTATCAAGACTGCCCAAATGTGCCTAATTTGTTTAATAACTTTGAATAACTTTTCATGTTCAAAATTGTGCACTCTCCTCAAACAATAGCATGGTATTCTTTCACTGTAATAGCTACTGTAAGTTGGACAGTGAAGTTAGATTAACAAGAATTTATCAGAAAAGCACAAAGATGAAAATTCCCATTCCATTCCATCCTCTTTTCACGTGTGATAATAATCATAACATTTTAATGTAAGCATTTAGATTTTAGCTTCTATATCAAAAAATGATATACTCCTATTAAAGTAATGGAAATAAACACAAAAACAATCAGACACTTCATCATTTTAAACGCTTCATTCTGGGTTGTACAATCCACTTAGTATGGTCATACTATAATTATAATAAAGGATATTGCTTTTATTAATGGGAGTGAGTATCAGAAGTACACACACATACAGTGGGGCAAAAAAGTACACTTCTCAAAAAAATAAAGAGAACACTTAAACAACACAATGTAACTCCAAGTCAATCACACTTTTGTGAAATCAAACTGTCCACTTAGGAAGCAACACTGATTGACAATACATTTCACATGCTGTTGTGCAAATGGAATAGACAACAGGTGGAAATTATAGGCAATTTGCAAGACACCCCCAATAAAGGAGTGGTTCTGCAGGTGGGGACCACAGACCACTTCTCAGTTCCTATGCTTCCTGGCTGATGTTTTGGTCACTTTTGAATGCTGGCGGTGCTTTCACTCTAGTGGTAGCATGAGATGGAGTCTACAACCCACACAAGTGGCTCAGGTAGTGCAGCTCATCCAGGATGGCACATCAATGCGAGCTGTGGCAAGAAGGTTTGCTGTGTCTGTAAGCGTAGTGTCCAGAGCATGGAGGCGCTACCAGGAGACAGGCCAGTACATCAGGAGACGTGGAGGAGGCCGTAGGAGGGCAACAACCCAGCAGCAGGACCGCTACCTCCGCCTTTGTGCAAGGAGGAGCAGGAGGAGCACTGCCAGAGCCCTGCAAAATGACCTCCAGCAGGCCACAAATGTGCATGTGTCTGCTCAAACGGTCAGAAACAGACTCCATGAGGGTGGTATGAGGGCCCGACGTCCACAGGTGGGGGTTGTGCTTACAGCCCAACACCGTGCAGGACGTTTGGCATTTGCCAGAGAACACCAAGATTGGCAAATTCGCCACTGGCGCCCTGTGCTCTTCACAGATGAAAGCAGGTTCACGCTGAGCACGTGACAGACGTGATAGAGTCTGGAGATGCCGTGGAGAACGTTCTGCTGCCTGCAACATCCTCCAGCATGACCGGTTTGGCGGTTGGTCAGTCATGGTGTGGGGTGGCATTTCTTTGGGGGGCCGCACAGCCCTCCATGTTCTCGCCAGAGGTAGCCTGACTGCCATTAGGTACCGAGATGAGATCCTCAGACCCCTTGTGAGACCATATGCTGGTGCGGTTGGCACTGGGTTCCTCCTAATGCAAGACAATGCTAGACCTCATGTGGCTGGAGTGTGTCAGCAGTTCTTGCAAGAGGAAGGCATTGATGCTATGGACTGGCCCGCCCGTTCCCCAGACCTGAATCCAATTGAGCACATCTGGGACATCATGTCTCGCATCATCCACCAACGCCACGTTGTCCAGGAGTTGGCGGATGCTTTAGTCCAGGTCTGGGAGGAGATCCCTCAGGAGACCATCCGCCACCTCATCAGGAGCATGCCCAGGCGTTGTAGGGAGGTCATACAGGAACGTCGAGGCCACACACACTACTGAGCCTCATTTTGACTTGTTTTAAGGACATTACATCAAAGTTGGATCAGCCTGTAGTGTGGTTTTCGACTTTAATTTGAGTGTGACACCAAATCCAGACCTCCATGGGTTGATACATTTGATTTCCATTGATAATTTTTGTGTGATTTTGTTGTCAGCGTTGCAGTTTTTGACACACTCAGACCGGTGCTCCTGGCGCCTACTACCATACCTCATTCAAATGGACTTAAATCTTGTCTTGCCCATTCACCCTCTGAATGGTACACAATACACAAGACATGTCTCATTTATCTCAAATCTAAATAAATTAAAATCTTTCTTTATCCTGTCTCCTCCCCTTCATCTACACTGATTGAAGTGGATTTAACAAGTGACATCAACAAGGGATCATAGCTTTCACCTGGATTCACCTGGTCAGTCTATGTCATGGAAAGAGCAGGTGTTCCTAATGTTTTGTACACTCAGCGTGTATGAATACTGTATTATCACATTTAATTTGAATTACTGGACCTTTTCCTGGTCATATCACATGAACCCATTTAACCTGTGTTACACTGGTCACTGTATATTAACATTGTACTCACATGTAACGGAAACATTCAGTTTGCCATTTCTGTCACCACAGTTTGTATTAATTAGAAAAGTGTAGTTTCCCTCATCAGCGTTAGTAACATTTTCTATCTCACAAGAGTAGGTGTTGGTTGTTATCTTCATGTTACAGTCTAATGTACAGGTTTTTTTTGTATTTGAACAATACTTCCAGAAATACTGTTCAGTTTTACATCCCGTCTCACTGTTACCTACATCACCCTTCTTATTCTGATATGCATGACTGTAATCCACTCTACATGTCAGGTTGTGGTTCTGTCCTGCTACAACCGATTGATTTTCACACGTGACATCAACCCCTGGAAAACAAACAGGGACATGAATGAATGAACAAGCAACACAATATCGGATGTCAATGAATGAAAGGATATCAATGGGTAATATTGGGTGTCAAACTATATCAAGGAATGAACATGCAACATAATATCATAGCATTGTTCCAGTACATTTTACATTATGATAAATGTGTTCATATACTGTACATACAATGACAAACGTGTACATTCACATTCATATATACATTATCATTCAGTGGTGTCCTGAAATGATTAACACCCTTCATAAAGATCAGCAATAATGTCTGTACACTCTTAGAAGTAGAGCTGCCTGGAAGAACCTTTTGGTTTGACACACCAGCGGAACCTTTGCAGGTCCTTGAGTAACCCCTCTGAAAAGGACTGGAAACTTTTGGTAATGTGAGGGGTTAAAATTTGAACCTTTTTATTAATTAACATATTGTAGAGGTGACAGACTGTCAGATTAGAGGCATGGCTTATTGGAGGCGTGGCTTTTAGCTAGTTCTTTATGGCCACCTGTTAGCGTAAATGTCATTCCGGTTCATAATTTTCATAATATTCAGTAGTCTCTTTTCAGTGAGCCGTCTCTTTTGGCTCCCAAATGGCTCTTTAAAAACACTATGTTTAATATTTTCTCAAGTCAAACAGTTTGCGATAGTTTGACTATGATCTGTGTTAAAACAATTCTAATTAAGTTATTAAATGAAATCATACTTTAACCACAATGTATTTAAAAATGCTTTTGCTTTTGCTTTTATAAGAGATTTCCATTCAGAAATGCAAGCTGCCTCACTATCGAGGGGCTGATACAGTTTCTTTCAGTTACTTGCCCCTATTTTCGAGAAGACCCTCTCAGTGGGAACGTATGTGGCCACTGCAGAGTCTCTCTGTCATGACTTTAGTAAGCCGTGGGTAGACAGAGGCCTTGTTCTTCCACCAGCTCAGAGGATCTGCAGATGTCTGGAGGAGGGGCTCCCCTGAACAGTCTTAAATTTTTGCCTAAAATGACATGTCCAAATCTAACTTCCTGTAGGTCAGGACCTGAAGCAAGGATATGCATATTCTTGATATCATTGAAAAGGAAACACTTTGAAGTGTGTGGACATGTGAAATGTATGTAGGGGAATATAGCACATTAGATTTGGTAAAAGATAATACAAAGAAAAAAACATGCATTTGTTGTATCCCAACATCTTTGAAATTCAAGAGAAAGGCAACGATGCAGTATTGCAGTTTAGGCATAAGTTACATTTTGACCACTAGATGGCAGCAGTGTATGTGCACATTTTTAGACTGATCAAATGAACCATTGCATTACTGTTCAAAACAAAATCAGTCAAACGAACAGTCATTTAAGCTTTCTGGCCATATCAGATATGTCTATGTCCTGGGAATTATTTATTTTTTAAATAGATTTTTATTTTACCTTTATTTAACTAGGCAAGTCAGTTAAGAATAAATTTACAATGACAGCCAAGAAACAGTGTGTTAACTTCCTTGTTCAGGGGCAGAACGGCAGATTTGTACCATGTCAGCTCGAGGATTCGATCTTGCAACCTTTTGGTTACTAGGCCAACGCTCTAACTACTGGGCTACACTGCCGTCCCATCTTCTTGGGTATGACTTTAACTTCATGTTAATCACATTAGCGCACGTTACCTCAACCATACCGCAGGGGGGGTCCAATCCAGGAGAGGTTTTAAAAACAAATCTATATACAGTACACATTTTGTTACGTTTCTGCCTTATTTAAAAATGGATTAAATCCCATTTTTTCCCTCATCAATCTACACACAATATCCCATAATGACACAGCAAAAACATATTTTAGATTTTTTTTGCAAATGCATTAAACATAAAAAATGGAAATATGACATTTACATAAGTATTCAGACCCTTTACTAAGTACTTTGTTGAAGAATCTTTGGCAGCAATTACAGCCATAAATCTTCTTGGGTGTGTGTGGATGGAAATTATATGTTTGAATTAATGATTAGAATATTCCACCCTGAAACTATATGATTCTGTGTAATTGATTAGAATCACCAATGAAATACATTAGAATCATCAAATTATTGTTAATGATGTGTGTAGTGTTAGTCAGAATTAGGGTAAAACAATATGACAGTATGTCTATTATAGTATCTTAAAAACAGACTGTCTGAACGGTGCCGACCTTGGCTGGGGGCCACTGAGAGTACTTCCCAGGGTCTCCCTATCTTGAGGGAGGACGGGGAGTGATTCTCACGGACTCCCCTAATCTTTGTCGGCTGGGTAGCAGGACAGTATGTGCGTAGGATAGTTAATGTTTGTGTGTGAAAGTATGTGCGTAAGAAGCTTGCATAAAATTAATTGTTTTGTACAACTAACCAGCGCTCTCGTAAATAAACTTTCTGACTATCGTAGCTGGGCCTCCGTCTGATTCATTTCAACCAGTTTCTTACAAATTCTGGGTTTCAGACTGAGTAGTTAATTGAATTGGGTTTTTGAACATTGAGAACATAATTCTCACAACAGTATGACGCCACAAGCTTGGCACACCTGTATTCGGGGAGTTTCTCCCATTCTTCTCTGCAGGTCATCTCAAGCTCTGTCAGGTTGGATGGGGAGTGTTGCTGCACAGCTACTTTCAGGTCTCTCCAGAGATGTTCGATCAGGTTCAAGTCCGGGCTCTGGCTGGTCCACATTTAGAGACTTGACCCAAAGCCACTTCTGCGTTGTCTTGGCTGTGTGCGTAGGGTCGTTGTCCTGTTGGAAGGTGAACCTTCTCCCCAGTCTGAGGTCCTGACTGCTCTGGAGCAGGTTTTCATCAAGGATCTCTCTGTACTTTGCTCCGTTCATCTTTCCCTCAATTCTGCATACTCTCCCAGTCCCTGCTACTGAAAAACATCCCCAGAGCATGATGCTGCCACCACCATGCTTCACCATAGGGATGGTGCCAGGTTTCCTCCAGACGTGATGCTTGGCGTTCAGGCCAAGGAGTTCAATCTTGGTTTCATCAGAACAGAGAATCTTGTTTCTCATGGTCTGAGAGTCCTTCTGGTGCCTTTTGGCAAACTCCAAGCGGGCTGTTATGTGCCTTATACTGAGGAGTGCCAATGACCATCTTGATGATCCAGAGGAGGAATGGGAGAAGGTCATGTGGTCTGATGAGACAAAAATAGAGCTTTTGGTCTAAATCAAATCAAATCAAATGTATTTATATAGCCCTTCGTACATCAGCTGATATCTCAAAGTGCTGTACAGAAACCCGGCCTAAACCCCCAATCAGCAAGCAATGCAGGTGTAGAAGCACGGTGGCTAGGAAAAACTCCCTAGAAAGGCCGAAACCTAGGAAGAAACCTAGAGAGGAACCAGGCTATGAGGGGTTGCCAGTCCTATTCTGGCTGTGCCGGGTGGAGATTATAACAGAACATGGCCAAGATGTTCAAATGTTCATAAATGACCAGCATGGTCAAATAATAATAATCACAGTAGCTGTCAAGGGTGCAACAAGTCAGCACCTCAGGAGTAAATGTCATTTTGCTTTAATAATAATAATAATAATCACAGGCAGAACAGTTGAAACTGGAGCAGCAGCACCGCCAGGTGGACTGGGGACAGAAAGGAGTCATCATGCCAGGTAGTCCTGAGGCATGGTCCTAGGGCTCAGGTCCTCCGAGAGAGAGAAAGAAAGAGAGAAAGAGAGAATTAGAGAGAGCATACTTAAATTCACACAGAGAACAGCGGATAAGACAGGAGAAGTACTCCAGATGACAAACTGACCCTAGCCCCCCAACACATAAACTACTGCAGCATAAATACTGGAAGCTGAGACAGGAGGTGTCAGGAGACACTGTGGCCCCATCCGATGATACCCCCAGACAGGGCCAAATAGGAAGGATATAACCCCACCCACTTTGCCAAAGCACAGCCCCCACACCACTAGAGGGATATCTTCAACCACCAACTTAACATCCTGAGACAAGGCCGAGTATAACCCACGAAGATCTCCGCCACGGCACAACCCAAGGGGGGGGCGCCAACCCAGACAGGAAGATCACATCAGTGACTCTACCGACTCAAGTGACGCACCCCTCGTCTAAACTCCACTCGCTGTGTTTGGAGGAAGAAGAAGGATGAGTACAACCCCAAGAACACCATCCCAACCGTGAAGCATGGAGGTGGAAACATCATTCTTTGGGGATGCTTTTCTGCAATGGGGACAGGGCGACTGCACCGTATTGAGTGGAGGATAGATGGGGCCATGTATCGCGAGATCTTGGCCAACAACCTCCTTCCCTCAATAAGAGCATTGAAGATGGGTCGTGGCTGGGTCTTTCAGTATGACAACGACCCGAAAAACACAGCCAGGGCAACTAAGGAGTGGCTCCGTAAGAAGCTTCTCAAGGTCCTGGAGTGGCCTAGCCAGTCTCCAGACCTGAACCCAGTAGAAAATCTTTGGAGGGAGCTGAAAGTCCGTATTGCCCAGCGACAGCCCCGAAACCTGAAGGATCTGGAGAAGGTCTGTATGCAGGAGTGGGCCAAAATCCCTGCTGCAGTGTGTGCAAACCTGGTCAAGAACTACAGGAAACATATGATCTCTGTAATTACAAAGGTTTCTGTCCCAAATATTAAGTTCTGCTTTTCTGATGTATCAAATACTTATGTCATGCAATAAAATGCAAATTAATTACTTAAAAATCATACAATGTGATTTTCTGGATTTTTGTTTTAGATTCCGTCTTTCACAGTTGAAGTGTACCTATGATAAAAATGACAGACCTCTACATGCTTTGTAAGTAGGAAAACCAGCAAAATCGGCAGTGTATCAAATACTTGTTCTCCCCACTGTATATGGATGAGTGATGGCTGTGCAGCATAGGCAAGATGCAGTAGATGGTATAGAGTACAGTATATACACGTGAGATGAGTAATGTAGGGTATGTTAACATTATATAAAGTGTCATTGTTTAAAGTGACTAGAGATACATTTATTACATCCAATTAATAATAAAGTGGCTAGAGATTTCTTGTCATGTTAGTTATCCTAACCTACAAAGTAAACAAATAATCTGTTTCGAGACCATAAATCTCATGAAACTGGAAGTGACCATAGCTGGTATCAATGGACTGATCAATGACTGGCACCAACGGGCGTTTCATAATATCAAGGAATTATCAAGAATTGTGATCTACAATTACAGCATATTGGAATGTTCTGGTCCAGTGTGGGATTTCCCAGAAGTTTTCCCACAATGTGTTGCTTATTAAACCAATACAGATGCAGGAGTGTTAGGACACTGATGATTTGTTCCCACAGATAGGAAATGACCTCAGGGCCATAGCTTCTGTTCTGTTGCTGCCTCCACATTGTCCTTTCTCTGTCACTATGACTCCATACACTGGGCCTGACTGTAAAGATGAGGGGATTAAAATAAAGGATTTGTACTGTAAAGGTTTAAATAGGATACGTGGTGTGTGTGTTTGTGTGTGTGTGTGTGTGTGTGTGAAACATAAAATGGTATTCATGCATTAAGCGAACTCAGTGAAGCCCAGTTTTATGTGAGATATCGCATTTTGTAACACACAGTTTGAAAACGCATGTGATCAAACGAAGCTTCTGATAAAGTGAAACACGTATCGGCAAACTGCTTCGAAGATGGATACTTAGCATTTTTGACGCACGCCTCAGAGCATGGTATGAAACGTAACATTACTATTGGCCTGACACTGATGATTTACAGGCCACGGCAGGCCTGTATTTAGGGTTGCAAAATTCCCAAATAAAAAAATGAAAACTGTTTGTAGAGTTGTTATGGAATAAAACTAAAAAAGTGTAGCAGCATCATCTCTAATAGTGTTAAAGTCTGAATTTTCAACACCCATGGTGTTAGGGAACCAACGCTCTAGGAGTGTTAGTTTGTCAACACTTTGAACAGTGTTTATTTAATACAACTATTTTGATGGGTCACATATACACATTAAGTGTTACATTTAACACTGTAGATGTAAAAATGTTGATTTGAAAAATGCTATTTAGGGTTAAAGTTATGGTTAGGTTTTATGACTTTGTTGTTGTGCCAGCTAGTAACCACTCTGCAGAGCTGCCTCCACATACATGAGTCATCCAAATAAATGTCAACCTGAGAGCTACTGTATGTACTGTGATGTCTGAAATATACATTATTGGTGTAGATAATAATTAAATACAAAACAACAAGCTCTATATGATAGAAGTAACTTTATAACGACTGGTTATTTCCAGTTCATAACAAAATTCCCATGCAGAATATTACATCAATTATACAAACCAAGCTTAGTGGTAAATCACTGTTTGTGAGTTTTACAGAATAATACAACACATCAAATGACACAGTGCCTTCAGAAAGTATTCACTCCCCTTGACTTTGTTCACATTTTGTTGTGTTAAAGCCTGAATTGAAAATAGATTCAACTGAGATGTTTGGGTCACTGGTCCACACACAATAGCCCATAATGTCAAAGTGGAATTAAGTTTTTCAAAAGTTTTACAAATAATGAAAAAAATAAACATCTTAAATGTCTTGAGTAAAAAAGTGTTCAACCCCTTTGTTATGACAAGTCTAAATAAGTTAATGAGTAAACATTTGCTTAACAAATCACATAATAAATTGCATGGACTCACTCTGTGTGCAATAATAGTGTTTTAACATGATTTTTTAATGACTACCTCATCTCTGTACCCCACACATACAATTATCTGTAAGGTCTCTCAGACGAGCAGGGAATTTCAAACACAGATCCAAGGACAAAGACCAGGGAGGTTTTCCAAATGCCTTGTAAAGGGAACCTATTGGTAGATGGGTAAAACAAAAAGCAGACATTGAATATTCCTTTGAGCTTGGTGGAGTTACTAACTTGACTTTGGGTGGTGTATCAATACATCCTGTCACTACAAAGATACAGGTGTCCTTCCTAACTCAGTTGTCAGACAGGAAGGAAGCCACTCATGGATTTCACAATGAGGCCAATGGTGACTTTAAAACAGTTACAGAGTTTAATGGCTGTGATAGGAGAACACTGAGGATAGATCAAACACATTGTAGTTACTCCACAATACTAACCTTGACTAGTTTGATGGGGCGGCAGGTTGCCTAGTGGTTAGAGTGTTGTGCCATTAACCAATAGGTTCCTGGATTGAATCCCTGAGCTGACAAGGTAAAAACCTGTTGTTCTGCACCTGAACAAGGCAGTTAACCCACTGTTCCCCGGTAGACTGTCATTGTAAATAAGAATTTGTTCATAACTGACCTGTCTAGTTAAATAAAGGTAAATAAATAATAATAATTGACAGAGTGAACAGGAAGCCTGTACAGAATAAAAATATTCCAAAACATGCATCATGTTTGAAACAGGGCACTATTGTAGCACTGCAAAAAACATGGCAAAGTAATTCAGTTTTTGACCTGAATACAAAGTGTTATTTTGTAGGCAAATCCAATACACTAGATGCTGGGAGATGAATTCACCTTTCAACTGGACAATAAACCATGGCCAAATCTACACTAGAGTTGCCAAGAAGACAGTCAATCTATGGCAAGATCTGAAAATGGTTCTCTAGCTATGATCAACAGCCAATTTGGTAGAGCTTGAAGAATTTAGAAAAGAATAATGGGGAAATGTTGAACAATCCAGATGTGGAAATCTCTTAGAGACGTACCCAGACAGACTCACAGCTGTAATCAATGCAAAAGGAGCTTCTACAAAGTATTGACTTAGAGACGTACCCAGACAGACTCACAGCTGTAATCAATGCCAAAATAGCTTCCACAAAGTATTGACTTAGGAGTTTGACTACTTGTGTAAATTAGATTTTTCTGTCCCCACAAGGATTGTAGAACCAACACACACAGCTCCTCCAGATTGAAAGTTATGCAGGCTTCTGGTTTAGGGCCTCTCTGGTAGCTTTGTCATTGTTTCTCAAGGAACTATTAAGTCTTAAGATGCGAAACAGTAGAACACCCAGAACAGTGATGATACTGACGATAGGTGACCTGACGATCCCAGAAACGCTTGTTTTTCATTTCTCACTGAGAAAATAAAGAGAGTTTAGCACTCAGAATACTCACAAATGTTGCAGTATCAAGCCCCATATGGAATATATACACTGAGTGTACAACACACTCGGAACACCTTCCGAATATTGAGTTGCACCCCCCTTTGCCCTGAAAACTGCCTCAATTCATCGGGGCATGGATCCTACAAGGTGTCGAAAGCATTCCACAGGGATAATGGCCCATCTTGACTCCAATGTTTCCCACAGTTGTGTCAAGTTGGCTGGATGTCCTTTGCGTGGTGGACCATTCTTGATACACACAGGAAACCTTTGAGCGTGAAAAACCCAGCAGCGTTGAAGTTCTTGACACATTCAAATTGGTGCTCCTGGCGCCTACTACCATACCTCATTGAAATGCACTTAAATCTTGTCTTGCCCATTCACCCTCTGAATGGTACACATACACAAGACATGTCTCATTTATCTCAATGCTAAATCAATTAAATCCGTCATTAACCTGTCTCCTCCCCTTCATCATCACTGATTGAAGTGGATTTAACAAGTGACATCAACAAGGGATCATAGCTTTCACCTGGATTCACCTGGTCAGTCTGTCATGGAAAGAGCAGGTGTTCCTAATGTTTTGTTAACTCAGTGTATATGAATACTGTATTATCACATTTAATTTGAATTACTGGACCTTTTCCTGGTCATATCACATGAACCCATTTAACCTGTGTAACACTGGTCACTGTATATTAACATTGTACTCACATGTAACAGAAACATTCAATGTGCCATGTCCGTTGCCACAGTCTGTGTTAATGGTAAAAGTATAGTTTCCCTCATCAGCGTTGGTAACATTTTTGATCTCACAAAAGTAGGTGTTGGTTGTTATCGTAGTGTTACAATCTTTTGTACAATCACAATTTCGTATTGGAGTTTTTGATTTATCCTTCCAGAAATACTGTTCAGTTTTACATCCCGTCTCACTGTTACCTACATCACCCGTCTTATTCTGATATGCATCACTGTAATCCACTCTACATGTCAGGTTGTGGTTCTGTCCTGCTACAACCGATTGATTTTCACACGTTACATTAACCCCTGGAAAACAAACAAGGACATGAATTAATCAACAAGCAACATAGTATCGGATATCAATGAATGAAAGGATATCAATGGATAATATTGGGTATCAAACTAGATCAAGGAATGAACATGCAACATAATATCATAGCATTGTTCCTGTACATTTTACATTATGATAATGGTGTTCATATACTGTACATACAATGACAAACGTGTACATTCACATTCATATATACATTATCATTCAGTGGTGTCCTGAAATGATTAACACCCTTCATAAAGATCAGCAATAATGACTGTACACTCTTAGAAGTAGAGCTGCCTGGAAGAACCTTTTGGTTTGACACACCAGCGGAACCTTTGCAGGTCCTTGAGTAACCCCCCTGAAAAGGACTGGAAACTTTTGGTAATGTGAGGGGTTAAAATGTGACCCTTTTTATTAACATATTGTAGAGGTGACAGACTGTCAGATTAGAGGCATGGCTTATTGGAGGCATGGCTTTTAGCTAGTTCTTTATGGCCACCCGTTAGCGTAAATGTCATTCCGGTTCATCATTTACATAATCAATCAATAATAGAAGCCTCGATACGGGTGTGCAGATAACCAACAGGCCAGGGAAGGACAAAGATGCAAGGGGGGGTTGACGACAGTGTCCTAAACCGCAAATCTTAGCAGCCAGGTCTCAGATGTGGAGCACGTGGTCTAACAGGGACAGAATCAAGAGTTATGCAGTTACTTCCTTTGCTGTTTGCAGAAGGGTCAGCAGCAATACAGGACTCATTCTTTATGGTGGCTGGGATAGAACCGATTTCGGGTTTGGATAGTCTGTGTGAAATGCCAGGGGAAGAGATTCTAAAAGGTAACAAGTTAAAGCTGTTAAGAACAAGCAAACTCGCAAGCTCAGAAAGAAAAAAATGGGGTTTTCAATTTCATGGGACACTTTATTCCATCTCATTCTGAAGAGCCTTACAGAAATGACAAAGTCTACCACAGTGCCATCCGTTTTGTCACCAAAGCCCCATATACTACCTATATCTGCAACCTGTATGCTCTCGTTGGCTGTATGCTCTCGTTGGCTGGTCCTCGCTACATATTCATCGCCAAACACACTGGCTCCAGGTCATCTATAAGTCTTTGCTAGGCAAATCTCCACCTTATCTCAGCTCACTGGTCACCATAGCAACACCCACCCGTAGCACGTGCTCCAGCAGGAATATTTCACTGGTCATCCCCAAAGCCAACACCTCCATTGGCCGCCTTTCCTTCTATTTCTCTGCTGCCAATGACTGGAACAAATTGCAAAAATCACTGAAGTTGGGGACTTATTTCTCCCTCACTAACTTTAAGCATCAGCTTACCGATCGCTACAGCTGTACACAGCCCATCTGTAAATAGCCCATCCAACTAACTACCTACCTCATCCAACATTTGTTTTCATTTTTTTCTGCTCTTATGCACACCAGTAATTTCTACTTGCACATCCTCATCTGCACATCTATCACTACAATGTTAATTGCTAAATTGTAATTACTTTGCCACTTTTGTCTATTTATTGCCTTACCCTAACCCCTGACCCCTGACCCCTAACCCTAACCCCTGACCCCTAACCCCTGACCCTAACCCCTAACCCCTGACCCCTAACCCTAACCCCTAACCCCTAAGCCCTGACCCCTAACCCCTAACCCGAACCCCTGACCCCTAACCCCTAACCCTAACCCCTATCCCCTAATCCCTAACCCTAACCCCTAACTCCTAACCCTAACCCCTAACCCCTAACTGGCCTACCTGGTTAAATAAAGGTTAAATAAAAAATTTAAAAATAGTTTGCCTTTCCAAATCATGTCCAATCAATGGAATTTACCACAGGTGGACTACAATCAAGTTGTAGAAACACCTCAAGGATGATCAATGGAAACACGATGCACCTGAGCTTAATTTGAAGTCTCATAGCAATGGGTCTGGGTACTTATGTAAATAAGGTATTTCTGATATTATTTTTAATACATTTGCAAAAATGTGCATAAAAACGTGTTTTTGCTTTGTCATTATGGGGTATTGTGTATTGATTATTAATTTTTATTTATTTAAGTCATTTTAGAATAAGTTTGGAACGTAACAAAATGTGGAATGGGGTCTGAAAACTTTCCGACTGCACTGTAGCTTAGTAGAACCCCCCTTGTTTAATGCACAAAAATGTAAGAGGGTAATTCTACCCAATGCAAACGCTGAGTGTTGGAGTGTGCCCCTGGCTAACAGTAAAACAATAATACAAAATCTTGTCGTCTAGATTGCTTAAATAAGGAATGTGAAATTATTTTAACTTTTACTTTTGAAACTGCAGTATATTTAAAACCAAATACTTTTAATCAAGTAGTATTTTACTGGGTGACATTCACTTTACTTCAGTCGTTTTCTATTAAAAGGCATCTTTTCTTGTATGGAAATTGGGTACTTTTTCCACCACTGGAATTTATACACCTCTGTCAGCATCAATGAAGCTACAAAACTGTCTGTGTTCAATCTGAACATGACAAAACAATTACATTTAATCAAATGTCTTTTTTTCTCTCAACATGGCAGGGTTCATAAATATTGACACCAATGAAGATTCTTATATATAAAGTATCGAAAAGGTTTTGTATTTGGTCCCATATTCCTAGCAGGCAATTTGACTTTTCAAACTTGTTGGATGCATTTGTTGTTAGTTTTGGTTGTGTTTCAGTTATTTTCTGCTCAATAGAAATGAATGGTAAATAATGTATTGTGTCATTTTGGAGTCACTTTTATTATAAATAAGAACAGCATATGTTTCTAAACACTTCTACAATAATGTGTTTGCTACCACATTGATGAATACTCCTGATTTAATTGTGAATAATGATGAGAGGGTCAAAGATCCTACCCCCAAGACATGCTAACCCCTCACCAATACAATAACAGGGGAGGTTAGTATGTCTCGGGGCTATGATCTTTGAACCTATAACTTTCTCACTCATAACAACCATAATAATGTATAAAGTGTGCAGTTTACCTTGTTTTTCTGACTGGACATTAGAAGTGAACAAACCGAGACTCAGAAACAGCAGAAGCATTTTGCCATGTGTCCTAAAGCACAAAGAACAAATACCACAAAACATGAATAGCTTATACATTAACCTACATCAACTTACATCAGATTGGACATAGACTGTATGCTTCAAGCAGTAGTTCTATGTCTTGAAGGACTGGAATTAACCACAGCCCTGATCTGTAGTCATGGCAACTGTGGAGCTGTAGTGATATTTAAGAACAGGTCAGGAGAAATTCTGGGTGAATCTGAATAGTTTTCAAGTCCCACTCAAGCAGTTTTTAAAATTACTTTTCCTGATGAAAGACCATATCCAAAGTATAAACACAGTAGTGTATACACACTTACGCTTTAAAATAGACATTGAGAAAAATAGAGCTGTTTAGACTTATCTACAAAAGTCAATGAGTTAAAAAATACTTTGGCGTTGTAAAATGGGTATGAGAGGTTCTGAATTGCAACCTGGGGCTCCCCCGGCACCAAAACTTCTCCCCCCTGCATGCAATCTGCAAAGCCTGAACTTTTCCACATTTATGCATTTTCCTCTCTCCACAGCCTTAGTAGGCCTACCAAAGAAACACCCAGAGTTCAGATGAATTCACCATCTAACACAGACTGTCATTAGCTCTGAGGAAAACAAAATAACCTTTTGAGATTGAGACCCTGAGAGTCATCATGAGATGTCCGTCGAGGTGACCAACAAATCATCTAAGTAGGTAAGGATACTGTACTTACAAGCTTACAGCCTCTGAATGTTCTGCCGTCAAATAAAGTTTTATTGTGCAGTGTCCCAGAAAATAACTGGAGGAGAAGAGATTCGGTGGAGACCCCTTTTCACAACCTCTACCCTACATGACGCCAACTGTTGAGAAGGCTTGCGTCTCTCTCTCTCTCTCTCTCTCTCTCTCTCTCTCTCTCTCTCTCTCTCTCTCTCTCTCTCTCTCATATATATAAGCACTGAAAAGGGACAAAGCCTACATAGATTTTTCTTATACCCAGAGGTGTTTTAATGCTCAACATGTGTTACAATGACATCATAGGTATACCTTTTTTTTTTTTTTTTTTTTGGTTCCTCCATTATTTGACTTGTAAATGATTTATATATTTGACTCGTCATGAAACTAGGCGTATGTCGCGGGTCACTACTTCACACGAGAGCCGTTTGAACATTGTTTTTTATCAAAATGCGTTTTTGGGCAGAAAGGCCTTCTGGAACATGTGAACTTTCATGCGCCTTAATAACAAACGCGTAAGCCATCTGTAAATACAAATAATATTGATAAATTACGAGCCACAGAAAAAGTCAGTAACCTTCACGCTAGCCATGATTGGCTGAGATGATGAGTGGGCTGGAAATGTCAAGGAATGAGTTTGGATTGGTCTGCCATATAGCATCTTCTTTCTATTTGAGATGGTTAGTATGTGTAGGTAATTCTGTATAATGCTGCTTTTTTTTCATATATATTACTTATTAGAATTGCATAAGTGTTGCTCTCCACTTTTCTGGAGGACCGAGTTTTTAAATCAGTGGAATTAATGTATGATAGCTAAGGAGATGGAGAAAACGCCTGTCTCCGAATTAATCTTTAAACTAAGGGCAACGTTACATGTATGTTCTTATTATTCGTATCTCAGAGCCATTTGCTTGGCTAGTTATAGCCTACTGTTAGCTAGCTAACATTGAACCTGGTTGGTTAGCTACCTGCAGATTCATGCTGGTTAGTAACATCATGAGTTGGGATTATGGTCCATTGTTTAGCTAGCTAACAAAAGACTCAACTATGCAAGAATCCATTTCAATAGAATGTCACTGTGACAACTGTTTGCCAGTTAGCTTGGGTGCTTGACTGCTGTTGCTAGGACAGAACACTCGGATCAACCCTTAAAGAGATTGGTGGAACTAAAGCTTAAGAGGTTGTGAAGGATGCTGAATAGGGGTAGAAAAAGAAGTGCTCTGCAGTTGGCACCAAAACATTCAAAAGCCATTTCCTCAAAATTGAGGTTACAAGTTGATCAATTTTCAAAGCAGAATAACTTTCCCATTGTTCCTCAAATGCAATGTATGACATACCATTTTTGTCCAATGTCAAAAACAGGATTTCAAATGTTGCTACATAAGTCTGAATACAAGCGGTTGGGCACATACATCACTCCTTAATTGTCTAGTGTTGATCACGTGCCCACTGGAGCCTCTTCTTCCTGTTTTTAGCTGATAGGAGTGTAACCCGTTGTGGTCCCTTTGTGGTCTGCTGCAATAGCCCATCCGTGACAAGGATCGATGAGTTGTTTCTACCGAAATGTCGCTCTGCACACCATTGTTGTACTGTGCCGTTATTTGTCTGTTTGTGGCCCGCCTGTTAGCTTACACGGTTCTTGCCATTCTCCTTCGACCTCTCATCAACAAGCTGTTTTCACCCACAGGACTGCCACTGACTGGATGTTTTTGTTTGTTGCACCATTCTCGGGAATCCCTAGACCAGGAGTCTCTAACATTTTTTAGCACGAGAGCTTCTTGAAAAAAATGAAATATGTTGCTAGTTACAATTTTTTTTCTAGATTTCAAATAACAACATTCCTCTCTTATCCTCTCCCCTGCAACTCTTCCCTGGGTCCTTAGTGTACAAGAGAAAGTTGTGCACTGTTTTAAGGGGGGACCTATTAAATAAGTGATTTTTTTTCTTCATTCTTCCTAGTTTAAGATTTTGTTTTGTTTTTTCTCTCAAAATTACAATTGTTCATTGAGAAACAACACAATTAGATGTTCTGAGTCCATGTCAATCACATCAGAACACATTTTCTTCAGGTCTGGAATTGTCATTTGTGAGTGTAATTTCCCTTTAGATGTTCACCTGGCACTTTAATTGTGTGTCTGCGAGTGAGGAATGGGCCGTCTGATGTGCTGGTCTAGAAGGTTCTGTACTGCTGCTGCTCATTTCATGGCAAAGTTTCTCATGTTCACCTTGAATTTTATATTGTTGTTTTTAATTTCTTTATTCATGTTCAAATTCCCATGTGCAGTCTGAGCCATTCTCTGCTGTACTACTAGTGTTGATGCTTTGGAACTGAAAGTAGTCAAATCTCTTGTTATGGTTGTTATGTACATTACATCAGCTTGGATACAAGTGCAGATTACACGTCGATTTTGTTCATGTAAAACAGGGGTTCTTAAATTTTTCAGCCTGGGACCAAAGCTTATGAAAACATGCAACTATATGTAAATATTGGTACATTTTATTGCCCTCATGCCTGAAACAAATGCATCATAAACAAATAACTGTCAAGTCTACTCCTCCTTCCTCCCTGCTTCCTGTGATTGAAGCTGCTGGTCTACTAACCGCTGGTCTACTGGTCCTGGCAACCCACATTTTGCACACCTGCTCCCCATCATTATACACACCTGGACTTCATCATCACCCTCATTACTCTTCCTTTATTTATCCCTCAGTAGTATCAGTCATTAGTAGTATTGTTTTCACTCACAATCTGTACACGGCTCATGTTTGTCCATCTGTATTGGTTCATTATTAAACTCACCTTCTACCTGACTACCGGTGTAATCGTTACAATGAAATACCCACATAAACAGCTATATATTTATTTAATTTTCCACATAAAAACACTCTTCCATTTCCATCTAGGCTGGAACTGTTGCTGTTAAAATAGAACAAATCATTTTCATTATGAACTGGAATAAACTGACTGATGACATAAAGATGTAGACTGAAAACACACATCCAGTCCTAATGAGAGGTGTGTGACTGGTTGAAGTTCTCAACAAGCAGGTCTACTCTGGGCTTAGTTATTAACAGTGCAGTCCTGAGGTAATGCCCAGCATAGAGTCTCTTTCTGTTTTTTAAGTACGCCAGAGTTGAGAACCCTGACTCATAGGTATGTGGTGCCAAATTGGATCAGAACATTTCCTGCTTCCTCAGCCAGGCAGGAGATCGCTCACTGCTGTAGATGACATCAAAATGAGAGGACCATGGCACTCTTCATACAATTACATAAAATGCCTTTATTTGTATGGCATGTTCAGTGGAAACAAAGTTTTAAAAATCCAATGCGTTTCGACTGCACGGCCTTGGTCATGGAGTACAAAGAAACGATAATGCAATGTCCTCTTTTGAACAGCTTTTTCCAGTCAGTCATAACTTGAAGAGGGAGGGGCCACAACATTGATTGGATAACACCAAGTAAGCAATACCAAACACATTAAAAAGTGAAATACTGTATACAGTGGGGCAAAAAAGTATTTAGTCAGCCTCCAATTGTGCAACTTCTCCCCCTTAAAAAGATGAGACGCCTGTAATTTTCATCATAGGTACACTTAAACTGTGACAGAGAAAATGAGAAAAAAAAATGCAGAAAATCACATTGTAGGATTTTTTATGAATTTATTTGCAAATTGTGGTGAAAAATAAGTATTTGGTCACCTACAAACAAGCAAGATTTCTGGCTCTCACAGATCTGTAAATTCTTCTTTAAGAGGCTCCTCTGTCCTCCACTCATTACCTGTATTAATGGCACCTGTTTGAACTTGTGTCTTTTATACTGATAACCTGTCCACAACCTCAGTCACACTCCAAACTCTACTATGGCCAAGACCAAAGAGCTGTCAAAGGACACCAGAAACAAAATTGTAGACCTGCACCAGGCTGGGAAGACTGAATCTGCAATAGGTAAGCAGCTTGGTTTGAAGAAATCAACTGTGGGAGCAATTATTAGGAAATGGAAGACATAAGACCAAAATGATCACAAGAACGGTGAGCAAAAATCCCAGAACCACACAGGGGGACCTAGTGAATGACCTGCAGAGAGCTGGGACCAAAGTAAAAAACACACTACGCCGCCAGGGACTCAAATCCTGCAGTGCCAGACGTGTCCCCCTGCTTAAGCCAGTACAGGCCCGGCCCATCTGAAGTTTGCTAAAGAGCATTTGGATGATCCAGAAGAAGATTGGGAGAATGTCATATGGTCAGATGAAACCAAAATATAACTTTTTGGTAAAAACTAAACTCGTCGTGTTTGGTGGACAAAGAATGCAGAGTTGCATCCAAAGAACACCATACCTACTGTGAAGCATGGGGGTGGAAACATCATGCTTGGGGCTGTTTTTCTTCAAAGGGACCAGGACGACTGATCAGTGTAAAGGAAAGAATGAATGGGGCCGTGTATCATGAGATTTTGAGTGAAAACCTCCCTCCATCAGCAAGGGCATTGAAAATGAAACATGGCTGGGTCTTTGACAATGATCCCAAACACACCATTGTTGTACTGTGCCGTTATTTGTCTGTTTGTGGCCCGCCTGTTAGCTTACACGGTTCTTGCCATTCTCCTTCGACCTCTCATCAACAAGCTGTTTTCACCCACAGGACTGCCACTGACTGGATGTTTTTGTTTGTTGCACCATTCTCGGGAATCCCTAGACCAGGAGTCTCTAACATTTTTTAGCACGAGAGCTTCTTGAAAAAAATGAAATATGTTGCTAGTTACAATTTTTTTTCTAGATTTCAAATAACAACATTCCTCTCTTATCCTCTCCCCTGCAACTCTTCCCTGGGTCCTTAGTGTACAAGAGAAAGTTGTGCACTGTTTTAAGGGGGGACCTATTAAATAAGTGATTTTTTTTCTTCATTCTTCCTAGTTTAAGATTTTGTTTTGTTTTTTCTCTCAAAATTACAATTGTTCATTGAGAAACAACACAATTAGATGTTCTGAGTCCATGTCAATCACATCAGAACACATTTTCTTCAGGTCTGGAATTGTCATTTGTGAGTGTAATTTCCCTTTAGATGTTCACCTGGCACTTTAATTGTGTGTCTGCGAGTGAGGAATGGGCCGTCTGATGTGCTGGTCTAGAAGGTTCTGTACTGCTGCTGCTCATTTCATGGCAAAGTTTCTCATGTTCACCTTGAATTTTATATTGTTGTTTTTAATTTCTTTATTCATGTTCAAATTCCCATGTGCAGTCTGAGCCATTCTCTGCTGTACTACTAGTGTTGATGCTTTGGAACTGAAAGTAGTCAAATCTCTTGTTATGGTTGTTATGTACATTACATCAGCTTGGATACAAGTGCAGATTACACGTCGATTTTGTTCATGTAAAACAGGGGTTCTTAAATTTTTCAGCCTGGGACCAAAGCTTATGAAAACATGCAACTATATGTAAATATTGGTACATTTTATTGCCCTCATGCCTGAAACAAATGCATCATAAACAAATAACTGTCAAGTCTACTCCTCCTTCCTCCCTGCTTCCTGTGATTGAAGCTGCTGGTCTACTAACCGCTGGTCTACTGGTCCTGGCAACCCACATTTTGCACACCTGCTCCCCATCATTATACACACCTGGACTTCATCATCACCCTCATTACTCTTCCTTTATTTATCCCTCAGTAGTATCAGTCATTAGTAGTATTGTTTTCACTCAATCTGTACACGGCTCATGTTTGTCCATCTGTATTGGTTCATTATTAAACTCACCTTCTACCTGACTACCGGTGTAATCGTTACAATGAAATACCCACATAAACAGCTATATATTTATTTAATTTTCCACATAAAAACACTCTTCCATTTCCATCTAGGCTGGAACTGTTGCTGTTAAAATAGAACAAATCATTTTCATTATGAACTGGAATAAACTGACTGATGACATCATAAAGATGTAGACTGAAAACACACATCCAGTCCTAATGAGAGGTGTGTGACTGGTTGAAGTTCTCAACAAGCAGGTCTACTCTGGGCTTAGTTATTAACAGTGCAGTCCTGAGGTAATGCCCAGCATAGAGTCTCTTTGTTTTTTAAGTACGCCAGAGTTGAGAACCCTGACTCATATAGGTATGTGGTGCCAAATTGGATCAGAACATTTCCTGCTTCCTCAGCCAGGCAGGAGATCGCTCACTGCTGTAGATGACATCAAAATGAGAGGACCATGGCACTCTTCATACAATTACATAAAATGCCTTTATTTGTATGGCATGTTCAGTGGAAACAAAGTTTTAAAAATCCAATGCGTTTCGACTGCACGGCCTTGGTCATGGAGTACAAAGAAACGATAATGCAATGTCCTCTTTTGAACAGCTTTTTCCAGTCAGTCATAACTTGAAGAGGGAGGGGCCACAACATTGATTGGATAACACCAAGTAAGCAATACCAAACACATTAAAAAGTGAAATACTGTATACAGTGGGGCAAAAAAAGTATTTAGTCAGCCTCCAATTGTGCAACTTCTCCCCCTTAAAAAGATGAGACGCCTGTAATTTTCATCATAGGTACACTTAAACTGTGACAGAGAAAATGAGAAAAAAAAATGCAGAAAATCACATTGTAGGATTTTTTATGAATTTATTTGCAAATTGTGGTGAAAAATAAGTATTTGGTCACCTACAAACAAGCAAGATTTCTGGCTCTCACAGATCTGTAAATTCTTCTTTAAGAGGCTCCTCTGTCCTCCACTCATTACCTGTATTAATGGCACCTGTTTGAACTTGTGTCTTTTATACTGATAACCTGTCCACAACCTCAGTCACACTCCAAACTCTACTATGGCCAAGACCAAAGAGCTGTCAAAGGACACCAGAAACAAAATTGTAGACCTGCACCAGGCTGGGAAGACTGAATCTGCAATAGGTAAGCAGCTTGGTTTGAAGAAATCAACTGTGGGAGCAATTATTAGGAAATGGAAGACATAAGACCAAAATGATCACAAGAACGGTGAGCAAAAATCCCAGAACCACACAGGGGGACCTAGTGAATGACCTGCAGAGAGCTGGGACCAAAGTAAAAAACACACTACGCCGCCAGGGACTCAAATCCTGCAGTGCCAGACGTGTCCCCCTGCTTAAGCCAGTACAGGCCCGGCCCATCTGAAGTTTGCTAAAGAGCATTTGGATGATCCAGAAGAAGATTGGGAGAATGTCATATGGTCAGATGAAACCAAAATATAACTTTTTGGTAAAAACTAAACTCGTCGTGTTTGGTGGACAAAGAATGCAGAGTTGCATCCAAAGAACACCATACCTACTGTGAAGCATGGGGGTGGAAACATCATGCTTGGGGCTGTTTTTCTTCAAAGGGACCAGGACGACTGATCAGTGTAAAGGAAAGAATGAATGGGGCCGTGTATCATGAGATTTTGAGTGAAAACCTCCCTCCATCAGCAAGGGCATTGAAAATGAAACATGGCTGGGTCTTTGACAATGATCCCAAACACACCGCCCGGGCAACGAAGGAGTGGCTTTGTAAGAAGCATTTCAAGGTCCTGGAGTGGCCTAGCCAGCCTCCAGATCTCAACCCCATAGAAAATCTCTGGAGGGAGTTGAAAGTCCGTGTTGGCCAGCAACAGCCCCAAAACATCACTGCTCTAGAGGAGATCTGCATGGAGGAATGGGCCAAAATACCAGCAACAGTGTGTGAAAACCTTGTGAAGACTTACAGAAAACGTTTGACCTCTGTCATTGCCAACAAAGGGTATATAACAAAGTATTGAGATAAACTTTTGTTATTGACCAAATACTTATTTTCCACCATAATTTGCAAATAAATTCATTAAAAATCCTACAATGTGATTTTCTGGATTTTATTTCTCATTTTGTCTGTCATAGTTGAAGTGTACCTATGATGAAAATTACAGGCCTTATCTTTTTAAGTGGGAGAACTTGCAGAATTGGTGGCTGACTAAATACTTTTTTGCCCCACTGTATATGTTATCAAAAAATGTATCTCCATGCTAGAAGCATCAGAACACCTAGAAAGGTAGTTCTAACCTTAAATATGACTGGGCAAAGTGCCAAGAATAGGAAAGCAATCCATTCCATAGTACACTAGAACACAGCAACCATGGATAACAGTCTAAACATATCTGAGGGCAATTCAGCAAAATGTCCAGTAGATGACAACAAATGGAGCCATCAGGACCCTACAGGAAAGGTGAGAAATCCAAATCTTAATTTAAACCAGGGTACTTAGTGGCCTGTAGTTTGTAAATCCATATCTTCAGATCAATACCCATAGCTTGTAGGGAGGCAGGGTTGGCATGGTGTAAGGACTTGTAGTTTTGTGATTATACCCTGATGAAGACAGCTTGGCTGTCGAAACACTGATATTACATTTTTGCATCTGAGCTCCTAGAGTGTGTGGCTCTCTTTTATTTTCAAGTTTCTATTCCGCTAGTCAGCACCTCGTCTTAATAGTTGTGCGTTTCTTTTTGTTCTAGTAAGGACTTGTAGTACCTTGCCATGGGGTAGTCTTCATTGCCTACCCGTATGGCATACTTGTGTTCAGCTAAGCGGTCTTGAAGGTGTCCCTTTGTCCGTCCAATGTAGAACACCTCGCACTGTGGACATTCCAATCTGTAGATGACATGAGTAGTTTTGCACTTAATGAAATGCTTGATGTGATATTCCATTTTAGAAGCTTTGCCAACAAAATACTTTTTCTGTGCAATATTTCTGCAATGGTTATACTGGTTGCATTTAAGAGCTGTTTTCTGTCATGTTGTTGATGTTTGGTCAGAAAGTGTTGTGTTAATTTGTTCGTTTTGAGAGACTCATTGCTAAGCACTTCCCCATCCAAAACACATTGTGGTGCTCCTTGTTATTTTTCAAAGTTCTGTATTAGACCAAGAGAGAGAAACTCAATGCTGCTTTTGCGTTTCATGACAATTAAGCTCAGTCAGAACATGTGGCTAGCTTGAGTCCATTCAATGACAGCGGTGAGTGTTGGCGAGTGGGAATGACAAGTCAATAGCTGACAGGGCATCGTCTACTGCTGAACGACAGCACTGCAGTGTGTGGGTCGCGGAATGATCAAGAAAGTTGCTGAAAAAATATCTGGTAAACCGCGAATCAAACGGACATCTCCCACCCACTCACAACGCTACTGCTATGCAGAGAGCTCACTGAACAGAGAGTGCAGATGCACTTGGCCAAATCAATTTCAGTTATTCATTAAATAATTATACATTTACTCTGATATTTCAATAAAAGGCTCATTTAAACACTAAACAGTACTGGACCCAGAATTGACCCTTGCTGGACACCTTTTGGTAATATCCAGGAAACCTGATTTAACACCATTAGTAAATACACATTGAGTTCTGTCAATTAATTTTAAAACCAGTTCCATACAGCCTGGTCTAGCCTAATTGATCACAAGGGTCACCACCTATGTGAAGGGGGAGAACATGGGCCGCCTTCCAAACCTTGGGGAGAGTACCAGATATAATCGTCAGGTTAAAAATATGTGTTAATGATTCAGGAGGACAGAGAGCTGAAGCAAAAATGGATCCAGGATATTAGCCCCAGTACTCAATTAAACCACTGTTTCTCTCAAATAAAAAGCCTGACGAAACAACATTATGATTTTAAAGCATCACTTATACAATTCTTCTCAGTTATGATGCCAGAGTGAGACATAACTTGCATAGGCAGGGAAGAAGAGGAATTTGTCCCCTTCATTGCATTTGTTGTTTTCCCAACATTTAGATGGATCGCCAGCAGAGTCAAAGAAAGATTAAAAAGTAGCTTTCTTAATCGAGATTGTGTTTCTACATTCTCGTAAAGATTGCCAGTTCACTACACAGTCAATTTTCCTTGCTTTTGCCCAGCCCCAATTTCTCATCTGAATGAGCTCAGATAGCTCTGAAGAAAACCAAGGTTAATGTCATGCTCTGATTCTGAATTGTTTAAAAAGGTCCTGTTTATCTGCCAGAGGAATACGTTTGGAGGATTCATTTCTATCGGCTAAATCAGAGTAGAACATGTCAAGCTCCCTGTAGCTCTAAAATAATGTATGGGTATTCAAAGTCAAAATATATTCTACAGTTTTCCCATCAAGAAAATAAATATTCTGTAGCTTATTATTTATAATAGCTTGAATGTCAGGCTTTGGGCAGGTCATGATGAGGTTAAATCATGTCCTCTGTTTATCTCGCTCCTCTCCTCTGTCACTCCTCTGTCTCTCCTGTCCTCTTTTCTCTCCTGTGTCACTTCTGTCTCTCCTCTAAAGCACGAGGACATTGCGACACTCCTGATCAAGTTCAACATGTGAGAACAACACAGTCACAGACAAGTGGCCCTTCACCCCTCTCCACGAGGGACAGACCACACTTGACCTGGCCACAGCACACATCCTTCTTCTGCTAGTGTTAACAGTAGATAGCAGGAAGATTTCAGAGGAAGTGTTACCATCAGTATTGCCTGATTCTCAAAATAAACAAGAGTGACGTACTCTGCTCGCTTATAATGACATACTCTGCTCGCTATAATTCCCATCCAATATATTTTTACACACGTGCCGGTGGAAACCGCTTATCACCCAGTACCTCTCCCTCTGACCATATCCTCTTCCTTCCTCAGGCTTATTTCCATGCCCTGTTGATGGACACTACGCCTCCAAACACAGAACAGGAAACACCAGCACAGATCAAACTGATTAACCTCTGGAAGGGACAACAGGCATTGCTCAACCAGCGTTTGATTTGGCCCATTTACCACTCATCCTAATGGATTTAATACATAAATCGTTCAGCGGATGTATTTTGACATTTTGTGTGTATTTCTTAGAGGGTGACAGGTTAGTTGGGAGCTGTTCTGAGGGGCAAACAGTTTCATTGTGTTTAATAGCTGCTAATAATTAGTTATCAGTTATTACGTATGAAAGACTAGCTGTGGAATTTTCTGAAAGACTAGCTGTGGATATCGTTGTTTTTGTAACTGACAAATCTCTAATCATATCCTGAAATCGTGTCCCTCAGGGCTGCAATGTTAAACGTCAACATGATGGAAGGGGGCTGCTTAAATTCAAGATGTCTGCCAGTGATACTGAACTTGTACCACTATGGGAGAACATGCTCTCTGATTGTAAAGGATATCAAAACTCATCTCCTCTCATGTGATATAGGAACATGTGGACTGTTGCTGTTCCATCTCTGCCTCAGATTCAGCGATCTAAGAGGGCTTTAGGTCAGAGAAATGTTGAATCATCCCTTTTTGGAAATGAGACAACTGCTAGTTGTTTTAGATGCAGTTAGGGGTAATATGATTAAAGATACTGGAGTTATATGAATACTTTAGATATGAAAAATATTATATAGGGCATCGATATAGAGTTGGTCCCCCCTTTTGCTGCTATAACAGCCTGCACTCCTCTGGGAAGGCTTTCCACTAGATGTTTTACTGAGATCGCTGTGGAAGAACTTGACTGGCCTGCACAGAGCCCTGACCTCAACCCCATCGAACACCTTTGGGATGGAGAGGTTCAAACCAACTTAATGCACCATAGTACACATGTCAATCAAGAGCGCTCTTTGGGCAGACCCAGCCGTTGTGCACAGACAAGTTAAATTAGCATGATTTAGCATAATGAATGAATCATTACCGTTTTGTTTCGTTCATGTGACTGACCAATACTGTTTCATAACATTTGACAGACCAAAACTTCACAAGGCTTCTTCCTCTCTAAGCTGAGACCTTGAATCTGAGATATCTTTTGTTTGTTCTCAAAACATGGTTGTTAGTTCTCAAAACACGGTCTGGGCGTACTGCCAAATTGCAGCTACTGATAGTAAGGATTTGTACAGTCAGCCACTTGCATGAACACAGAAATTAGTTATAAGAAAAGCACAAACATTAAAATTCCCATTACAGGATTCAATTGTGATTTTGGGGTCACAGGTCTACACACAATAGCCCATAATGTTAAAGTGGAATTATGCTTTTCAAAAGTTTTACAAATGAATTAAAAATGAACATCTGAAATGTCTTCAGTCAAAAAGTATTCAACCCCTTTATGACAAGCCTAAGTAATTTCAGGAGACAACATTTGCTTTACAAGTCACATAATAAGTTGCATGGACTCACTGTGTGTTTTCCAAATGCCTTGCAAAGGGCAAGTATTGGTAGATAGGTAAAACAAAACTAAAAGCAGACATTGAATATCCCTTTGAGCATGGTGGAGTAATTAATTAACTTTGGGTGGTGTATCAACACACCCAGTCAATACAAAAGATAGACATCCTTCCTAACCCAGTTGCCAGAGAGGAAGGAAACTGCTCATGGATTTCACCATGAGGCTAATGGTGACTTTAACCCTCCTGCTATGTATACAATTTTGTTCAGGCACATGCCCATTCATCAGATGTACACACTTCCTCTCCCAGACCCCCACATGCATGTGTGTTTGAGCACACACACACACCTCACTCCCCGCCTTGGCTTCCAATGCAACCCCCACGGGAACCTTTCCCCAATAGAATCTTACCCCCACGGGAACCACACCTATTGGCATTCTCACAAATAATCGCAACATTGTTTCAATAAGATATAGATCTTTTCTCGCAGCTCTGGTGTATATAAAGCTTTTTTGAGGCCCTGCTCACAATTCATTCTGTGGCAGCACAATGACCAAATGATATACTGTACGTGAGGCTCTTGATCATATCTTTGATCATGAGACTGGTGAGGAGGAGAGAGACCAGGAAACTGACAGTGAAGATGCATTGGAGGAGGAAGTGTCAGAAGTTGAAGACAACACAGAATATGATCCAGACCAAGAGACAACCGATGTGGAACATTCCAGTGATGAGGAAGAGGGCCCTGCGGAGGTTGTTGGTACATTCCGTTCAAAGAATGGGAATTTGTCCTGGTCTTCATACCCACCTGAGAGGAGAGGTCGGCTGTCTGCTTAAAATGTTATTCTGTTGACCCCAGGGCCAACGAGATACGCCATATCCCGGGTGGATGACATAAAATCCGGCCACTATTTAAAAATGTGAAATGGTTTCAAACAAAAGTCCTTGTTAAACTTTGACACAAAGTAGCCTGTGATAAATTGCACAACATGTTTCATCTGAGTATTTGTTATAGTCAAACTAATCCATTGTTTTCTTTTAGTTGTATGAGCTCAGGTCAATGAGGCCTACAGGCCATAAATAGCAAATAGAAGTTCAAAACCTGTAATGTTCACAAGAACTGAAGTTGATAAAGAGATCTAACACAACATTAGGTGATATTATATGTATTATTATGGATTTATAAGCAGCTATAATGGGGAGGTCATTTTGGACTGGAAACATAGAAACAGACTGTGATGGCTGTGATAGGAGAACAGAGGATGGATCAAACACATTGTAGTTACAATACTAACCTAATTGACAGAGTGAAAAGAAGGAAGCCTGTACAGAATAAAAATATTCCAAAACATGCGTCATGTTTGAAACAAGGCACTAAATTAATACTGCAAAAAACATGGCAAGGCAATTCAATTTTTGGCTTGAATAGAAAGTGCTATTTTTGAGTCAAATCCAATACAACACATTACTGAGTACCACTCTCCATATTTTCAAGCATAGTGGTGGCTGCATCATGTTATGGGAATGCTTGTAATCGTTAAGGACTGGGGAGTTTATCATAACAAAATAAACGGAATGGAGCTAAGCACAGGCAAAATCTTAGAAAAAAAAACTTGGTTCAGAGCATGTGCAGACCAGCTGGCTGGTGTGTTTACGGACATATTCAATCATTCCTTATCCCAGTCTGCTGTAACTGAGCTAAACAACCTCAGGAGGCTGAAGAAATTCGGATTGTCACCAAAAGCACTCACAAACTCCTACAGATGCACAATTGAGAGCATCCTGCCGGGCCGTATCACCGCCTGGTACGGCAACTGCTCCACCCACAACCGTAAGGCTCTCCAGAGGGTAGTGAGGTCTGCACAACGCATTACCGGGGGCAAACTACCTGCCCTCCAGGACACCTACACCACCGATGTCACAGGAAGGCCATAAAGATCATCAAGGACAACAACCACCCGAGCCACTGCCTGTTCACCCCGCTATCATCCAGAAGGCGAGGTCAGTACAGGTGCATCAAAGCAGAGACCGAAAAACAGCTTCTATCTCAAAGCCATCAGACTGTTAAACAGCCACCATTAACATTGAGTGGCTGCTGCCAACACACTGACTCAACTCCAGCCACTTTAATGGGAATTGATGGAAATTGATGTAAAATACAGTGCCTTGCGAAAGTATTCGGCCCCCTTGAACTTTGCGACCTTTTGCCACATTTCAGGCTTCAAACAAAGATAACTGTATTTTTTTGTGAAGAATCAACAACAAGTGGGACACAATCATGAAGTGGAACGACATTTATTGGATATTTCAAACTTTAACAAATCAAAAACTGAAAAATTGAGCGTGCAAAATTATTCAGCCCCCTTAAGTTAATACTTTGTAGTGCCACCTTTTGCTGCGATTACAGCTGTAAGTCGCTTGGGGTATGTCTCTATCAGTTTTGCACATCGAGAGACTGACATTTTTTCCCATTCCTCCTTGCAAAACAGCTCGAGCTCAGTGAGGTTGGATGGAGAGCATTTGTGAACAGCAGTTTTCAGTTCTTTCCACAGATTCTCGATTGGATTCAGGTCTGGACTTTGACTTGGCCATTCTAACACCTGGATATGTTTATTTTTGAACCCTTCCATTGTAGATTTTGCTTTATGTTTTGGATCATTGTCTTGTTGGAAGACAAATCTCTGTCCCAGTCTCAGGTCTTTTGCAGACTCCATCAGGTTTTCTTCCAGAATGGTCCTGTATTTGGCTCCATCCATCTTCCCATCAATTTTAATTAATTTCTTCCCTGTCCCTGCTGAAGAAAAGCAGGCCCAAACCATGATGCTGCCACCACCATGTTTGACAGTGGGGATGTTGTGTTCAGGGTGATGAGCTGTGTTGCTTTTACGCCAAACATAACGTTTTGCATTGTTGCCAAAAAGTTCAATTTTGGTTTCATCTGACCAGAGCACCTTCTTCCACATGTTTGGTGTGTCTCCCAGGTGGCTTGTGGCAAACTTTAAACGACACTTTTTATGGATATCTTTAAGAAATGGCTTTCTTCTTGCCACTTCCATAAAGGCCAGATTTGTGCAATATACGACTGATTGTTGTCCTATGGACAGAGTCTCCCACCTCAGCTGTAGATCTCTGCAGTTCATCCAGAGTGATCATGGGCCTCGTGGCTGCATCTCTGATCAGTCTTCTCCTTGTATGAGCTGAAAGTTTAGAGGGACGGCCAGGTCTTGGTAGATTTGCAGTGGTCTGATACTCCTTCCATTTCAATATTATCGCTTGCACAGTGCTCCTTGGGATGTTTAAAGCTTGGGAAATCTTTTTGTATCCAAATCCGGCTTTAAACTTCTTCACAACAGTATCTCGGACCTGCCTGGTGTGTTCCTTGTTCTTCATGATGCTCTCTGCGCTTTTAACGGACCTCTGAGACTATCACAGTGCAGGTGCATTTATACGGAGACTTGATTACACAGGTGGATTGTATTTATCATCATTAGTCATTTAGGTCAACATTGGATCATTCAGAGATCCTCACTGAACTTCTGGAGAGAGTTTGCTGCACTGAAAGTAAAGGGGCTGAATAATTTTGCACGCCCAATTTTTCAGTTTTTGATTTGTTAAAAAAGTTTGAAATATCCAATAAATGTCGTTCCACTTCATGATTGTGTCCCACTGTTACGTTCCCCAGATTATGTGTTGTAGATTGTGTATTTGCATGTGTTTATTTCAGGAAATGGTTTCCTGAAATCCCTCAAGCAGCTGATTGGTCGACTCCAGGGCTAATTGGAGAGCTGACCCCGCCCCCTCGTCAAGACACAGCTGTCTCCAATTACCCATTCCTTCAGAAGCTATATAAAAGCCAGTGTTCTGTTCAGGAGATCTCTTTTTGGAGGTAGAGATTTTGCTGGAGGTAGGGATTGCTGAGATTGATTGTGATAGAGGTTGATTTTGCTGGAAAGTGGTATGTTCTGTGAGTTTGTTGCTCAGATAGAGCTTATTTGACATCCTTTTGTTTCTTAGTTTGTTTGAAATTGTTTAATATTCTGTTTAATTTGTTCCCAGGGGGAAAGGGGAAGGCACCTAGGGAGTGTTTAGGCAAGAGGCCCGCGGGCATACATATACCCGTAGCATATTCGCTGTCTAGACACACTAGGTAAGACCTGGGCGGACCACCCCTTGTATTTTGGTTAGGGCACCAGGTGGTGCTAAATTAGGTAAGTAGTGGGTAGGCAGGTAAGATAGGAGAGGGGGCTTTGAGATTTACTTTCTTTGCTTTGGTTCCGTCCAGCCCCTTTTCCCCATATTACCGTATAAAGGAATAAAGTCCTTGTAAACGGTACCACATTCTGCCTGTTGTCATTCTTACTTGCACCTACAGTCCATACCTTTTTCGCTTCACGGAGAGTCTAGTTGTAGCAGGGTGTTGCGTTCCCTCTTCATAGAGGCGTGCGTAACACCCACTTGTTGATTCTTCACAAAAAAAAAATACAGTTTTATATCTTTATGTTTGAAGCCTGAAATGTGGCAAAAGGTCGCAAAGTTCAAGTGGTCCGAATACTTTCGCAAGGCACTGTATATCACTAGCCACTTTAAACAATGGTACTTAATATGTTTACATACCCTACATTACTCATGTATATACTGTACTCGATACCATCTACTGTATCTTGCCTATGCCGTTCGGTACCATCACTCATTCATATATCTTTATGTACATATTCTTTATCCCTTTACACTTGTGTGTATAAGGTAGTAGTTTTGGAATTGTTAGGTTAGATTAGATTACTCGTTGGTTATTACTGCATTGTCGGAACTAAAAGCACAAGCATTTTTCTACACTCGCATTAGCATCTGCTAACCATGTGTATGTGACAAATAAATTTGATTTGATTTATTTTAAGCTTAGGTTTAGGATTAGGGTTAGGAGTGAGTTAGTGTTAGGGGTTAAAGTTATGGTAAGGGTTAGTGTTATGGGTTAAAGTTATGGTAAGGGTTATGGTAAGGGAAATATGACTTTGAATGTAAAGAAATGTTAGTTCCCCACAAGGATAAAATAATGTGTGTGGCTTGTTAGTAGTTGTTTTCAAAAATATTTTTTTGCAAGTTAATGGAATTAGTTTGTTTCAAATCACTAATAACAGTTATGCACTGACTTGACTGGTGTAAATACCACTACAGTACAATGCACATTTATATGGACTAATGCATTGTTACACATTGCCTCTTCACTAACATACAATTACTGAGAACGTGAATTAATCAATATAAATAATTATATAATATAATAATTATAATTACGCAATTATTAAAAAGCCTTAAAGGACTATATTCATCTGTATAATCAACACCAAAGCTGGAAGATAACATGCCTGTCTGCCTAAACTGCATTGGCATAACCTTTACTAAGCTTGTTTAAAAAGGCAGTTGGTTTTGGTCTGCACAGTGCCTTCAGAAAGTATTCATACCTCTTAACTGACTGAATTCAAAATGGATTAAATCGATTTATTTTCTCACCCATCTACACACAATACCCCATAATGACAAAGTGAAAACATGTTTTCAAAATGTTTACTAATTTACTGCAAATGAAATACATTTATATCTCATTTGTATAAGTATTCACACCCCTAATTCAATACTTTGAAGACGTCGGCAGTTTAATTTTAATAGGCCAGTCAGTTAATATCAAATTCTTATTTTCAATGACGGCCTAGGAACAGTGGGATAACTGCCTGTTCAGGGGCAGAACGACAGATTTGTACTTTGTCAGCTCGGGGATTTAAACTTTCAACCTTTCAGTTCCTAGTCCAACGCTCTAACCACTAGGCTACCCTGCCACCCCAGTGTTTACAGCTGTGAGTCTGCAAGAGATTCTCACACCTGGATTGTTCAACATTTGCCCATTTATTATTTTCAAAATTCTTCAAGCTCTGCCAAATTGGCTGTTGATCATAGCTAGAGAACCATTTTCAGGTCTTGCCATAGATTCACTGTCTTCTTGGTAAGCAACTCGTGTAGATTTGGCCATGGGTTATTGTCCAGCTGAAAGGTGAATTCATCTCCCAGTGTCTGATGTATTGGATTTGCCTAAAAAATAACACTTTGTATTCAGGACAAAAACTGAATTACTTTGCCATGTTACCATAGTTCCTTGTTTCAAACATGATGCATGTTTTGGAATATTTTTATTCTGTACAGGCTTCCTTTTCACTCTTATTTACCTTTATTTAACTAGACAGGTCAGTTATGAACATATTCTTATTTACAATGACAGTCTACCGGGGAACAGTGGGTTAACTGCCTTGTTCAGATATTGAATCCCTCAAGCTGAGGTAAACAATCCAGGAACCTATTGGTTAATGGCCCAACACTCTAAACACTAGGCAACCTGCCGCCCCATCAAACTAGTCAAGGTTAGTATTGTGGAGTAACTACAATGTGTCAAATTTCTCCTATCACAGCCATTACAGTTTCTCAATTACTAAAACACTAAAACCCATTGGCTGAACTAAGTTCTCAGTTGCCTGGACTCATTTAGCTAATTATGCAGTCTGTTGTCATTACCTTTGTGATAAAGTGCGTCTCGGTGAGAGGTGTGTCATATATATATATATGTAAACATTCATACACATAGCTCATATATTATACAGCGCCAAGCCAAACCGCCTGACTCAAGTCATCTTACGTACCCCTGCTAAAACAGGAACCAGCTCACACACCCAGCAATAAAACTACCCCCCTAAAACTACCCCCTCAGCTCTGTTGTCTCACGACCCCAGGAAACAGACATTCCATCGCAAGAACACATACACCCAGCCATAAAACTGCCCCCTCTCTGTTGTCCTGCCTCACAACCCCCACTGACACACAAATACCATTGCATAAACACACACACCTCACCCCCCCCCCTCTACTGGTCGGGTGCTCAGAACAGAAGACTCTGCTTTGCACCAATGGGGCTCCTGCTCTGGGTAGAGCAGGTCCGCCTCCAACCCTTCAGGACCATCCAGAAGGCGACAAGACTCTACCTACTTTATTCTATGTATAAAAATGATTGTAACCTTTGTATAGGTCCCTTTTTCACCTAACTCCCTACTGAGTTATGCGAATAGGTCAGTGCACGTTAAACTGCAAGACAAGATATATTTGACTCATTAAAACTGCCTTTTGTTACAACTGAAATCCACTCTGTCCAGCGTCCGTGATTTGGTCTCGACTCTCCAGTATTTGAACACTAACAAACTTGGTAGCAGAGGATGGTTATTCCTGAATTCGATCTATGATAAGTTGGTGTGAGAGGACGAAACTGATCACGGCTCAAAATCAGACGGAAGAGTGATCTGCACAGGAGACAATCAGCCATTTATCTTGCCTCAGGAAACTGATCAGAGCGCTCTACTTAAAAGGTAAGCAGAGCCTGTTAAATCGAAATCTGCATATTGTATTATAGTCTAATATAAATTTTGATCAGAAAGTACTGAGCGTGAGTATGAATCGTTGCCAAATTATTTTTACATAAGAACCTAAGGCATTGATCAAAGAGATCTTGTTTTGCTTGTTTTTATTTTTATTAATTGGCCTATACTGAGTTATTTTAATAGGAATGTGTGAATTGTGATTGACCAATGTGTTAAATTCCTTCGGGACCCTATTTGTTCTGAAATCTGCATAGAAAACTGTCCTAATTATATATATATTGGGTTGTGTATAGAGGTGACGTTAAATAGTGGCTGTGTTTTAACATGTAAAGGACACAATTATGGATGTTGGAAATTCAATGAGAATTTCATACGAATGAATGTGGTTATAGTTAAATGATAGATGAACCGAATCTGCAAGTAAAATGTCCTATTGATACGTTGTATACTATCGAATAGGTCTTGTGGAGGTGTGGTTATAGTTAATTATTAAATGAACCGAATCTGCATGTAAAATGTCCTATTGATATGTTGTATACTATCGAATAGGTCTTGTGGAGGTGTGGTTATAGTTAATTATTAAATGAACCGAATCTGCATGTAAAATGTCCTATTGATATGTTGTATACTATCGAATAGGTCTTGTGGAGGTGTGGTTATAGTTAATTATTAAATGAACCGAATCTGCATGTAAAATGTCCTATTGATATGTTGTATACTATCGAATAGGTCTTGTGGAGGTGTGGTTATAGTTAATTATTAAATGAACCGAATCTGCATGTAAAATGTCCTATTGATATGTTGTATACTATCGAATAGGTCTTGTGGAGGTGTGGTTATAGTTAATTGATAGATGAACCGAATCTGCATGTAAAATGTCCTATTGATATGTTGTATACTATCGAATAGGTCTTGTGGAGGTGTGGTTGGATCGAATGAATCTGCATGAAAAATGCCCTATTAAAAAAGTTGTGTACTATTTAACAGGTTATGTAAGAGGTGTAGTCGAGTAGATATAGTATATGTAAGTTTGGCGTTCCACAAGACAGAGATCGGGAATGATGTGACCATTGCACATCAAACAATAACATAATATAACCAGTTTGACGTTCCGCGATTTTGTTGTGCCCAATTCAGAGAAAACATTTGTTGGGGAATAATTGCCATACTGTGAATAGATAAACGGGGTAATATTGACGGCCGCTGAGCCAAATACTGTCCAGTCGCCGAGCTGTGAATTGGCCCAGCCGCCGTGCTAAAATATTGACTGTTTCTGATTTCCCTCTTTCCGCTGTTGGTATTCCCCAGGAGATAAAATTATTCTGACAATTGTTATAGAATCGCCTGAATTTTCTGATATATTGTCCCAGAAGGTGATTGCTGAATTAATTTCAGAAAGTATTTAAATAATTTGCTGAACAATTTTTTTAGTTTTCTATTTTTATTTGATATTTCCTAAAGCACTAGAATTATTCTGGCAATTGTTATAGAACCGCTTGATTTGCTAATATATTGTTCCAAAAGGAAATCGCTAAATCATTTCTAGAGAATACCTAAATAAATCACTGAACAAATTCAAATTACATGCCGGAGAGGAACACACGTAAATGCCACCACATTACTGATAAGATCTTTCTGTGCGAGGGTGGGGGCGAGAGAAGTCTGAGCCAGCACCACAGTACATCCCTGGTCTCGATCAAGGACGAGCTGGGTATACAGAGATAGAAATAAACACCACACAAAGGACTGATTAAAACCTAGATAACGCATTATACACATTATCAGACGAATTAGATAAAATATCTGCAGCCACCACACCCAAACTCAAATTCAATTAATATTTAGATCAGAGTATGATTGATAGAGCAGGAGGTAAAGAACAGTATGGGAAAGTGGAGAAAGTATTACGGCTAAAATGGACACAAGCAGGTTACTTTAGCGGAGGACCCCCTACAGGGGGGAAACTCCAAGATATACAGAAAGAGCTAGAGGACGCAGTAGAGAATGCAAAAGCGAGTGAGACGGAGAGGAACAAGATACACATGTTCAAAAAAGTAGGCACGAGAGAGAGCAGAAGCAGAATTGAAGATAGGGACATGGGCTATAGAGGAGTGTAGGAGGGTGCAGCCCAAAAACACACCAGACATGATGTGCGTGGCTACTGTGGCGTCGGGGGATGTTAAAGCCCCGCCTGAGAACTTGCCCACGGCTCCCCCTGAGGCCGCTTCTCCCTCATTATATCCAAAATTGTCAATGGAGGCAGTTCAGCCCCCGCCATACTCAAATGGACAAAATCACCGGAGCCCGTCACACAACACATTCCACGGTAACAACCTATTCCTGCCCAGGGCACCTCCCGCAATACAGGCTCCTGTTCTGAGAGTACAGCAAGGGGAGCTAAAAGGGGAAATGACACTGGGGATAACGGGTGGCCATATTATATGTGAACAGCTCGAAACCGGGACTCCAGGCGCAGGAGGCCTCCCCCAGGAACGGAGACCGCAATGCTCCTCTGTGAACTCTCTCACCTCTGAAACTAGAGGACACCTACTCACAGGATTAGATTCAAACCACTTCTATCAGACGGATAGGGAGGACTGTCATCAGAGCATGGATATCGAAAACGAAGAAGAAATTGACATGGTGCTTACCCCAGCTCCAAGGGGAGGTCCAAACGTGACTAAGATGCAGGAGCTGCTGCAATCATCAATAGCTCGAGCTAAGGAACTCAGGGAGCTTATGGCTAACCACAAAAACAACAGAGGGGGAGCCTACCGTGTGGAAGGCATAATGAGAGGAACAGTAACCGAAGTGACCGAATCAATGGGTTCCGAAACACTCCGTCGGTCCTCCAGAATCGCTGATAGAAGAGAGCGAGAGCTGGAGATGGCAGGACAGTACCCCCTGAGACCGACACCCGGTGACGCACACGTTTTGGAGTACCAGCCCTGGAAAATGACCGATTTAACAACCCTGATGGAACAGATGCCTAGCCTACATGGAGGAGCCTCAGCGTGGCTACTTCAACTGCAGACACTTACGTCAGGTCTGGATCTCTGCCTAGGAGACATGAAAGCACTACTAGCCAGAGCCACCAACCATGGCACCATGAACGGCATCATGACAGCAGCCGACCTCGGAGACCAGCCACCCACCCTGCCCCTAGATCGATAAGAATTATGATGATGCCACTCCTGCCGATGCCCACACTGTCTGAAACCCAAGAAGTGTACTGGCTAAAATGCCTACCCACAGGGCCTGCCACCCCTCACATCCAGTTTAAGTTCAACCAACTGAAAGCTCAAATCTACACTCTGCACCCATATAAGACTCCCCAAGCTGAGACACTGATGACTGCCCCTACACTGAAGACTGGGACGAAGACATGATGCACCTGACCCCACCTATCAGGTGTTGTACCATTGTGTGTGGCCCAGAGGGGGTGGCAGCACCGGTCATCCTACGACCAAGGAACCTCCATGCACCCCTGGCCTGGACGGCTGAAGCATCAACAGCCATTGCACTCCTGAAAACAGATCTATCACCAGCAGCAGCTCTGACTGCACCTGACTACAAGAACAAGTTCCATTTGGATGTTTCTGAAAAGGAAGGATTCACCTCACCGGTCCTATTCCAGAAACAAGAGGGGGAGAGAAGGGTCTTGATGTACCACTCTTCCAAACTTCACCACATTGAGGTAGGACAGACAACATGTTCCAGATACGTTGCTGCAGTAGCAAAAGCTATTGAAAAAACAGCTCAGCTCGTGATGTCATCCATTGGAGATCCACACCCATCATGGCGTTGCTGCGTATCTGATGAGTAAAGAAATCACGTTTAGTGCTGAAAGAAAAACCAAGAACCAGAACAAATGCACTCAGTCACATATCACGTTTGTGAACACAGAGAAAAATATGTCAGATGCACTCAACGCAGAAGAAGGAAACATAGCAGCCTATGTGGTGGTACAGCAACTCCCAGACGGCTCACATGTCACCCTTGAATCAGCCATCATCCCTCAACCAGCACCTGCCCAATTAGCTGAAATCATCGGATTGACACAGGCCCTCAGAGGAAAAGGAAAGACTGTGAATATCTATACAGACTCAGCCTATGCCCATGGAGCAGTCCACACTGATGGACCCAGAACTTTTACGAGAAGCACATGGCCCCACACACGAAGGCAAACTAAAGACCCTTCAAAAGGTCTCGCACATCTGGTGGCACCCTCACATGAAAAATATGACTGACTTATTTTATGACGAATGCAATATTTGTGACAGCCACAACCCAAAGAAACCATATCAAACACCAATGGGCTCATACCCAGTACCTAATGCATGTTCAGGACATCAGCATAGATTACACCAATATG
>NC_056452.1:25114345-25147141 GCF_018296145.1 Oncorhynchus tshawytscha | reverse complement strand
CCGCTGTGAGTCTGTCTGGGTAAGTCTCTAAGTCAATACTTTGTAGAAGCTCCTTCTGCATTGATTACCGCTGTGAGTCTGTCTGGGTACGTCTCTAAGAGCTTTCCACATTTGGATTGTTCAAAATGTTCCCATTATTCTTTTCTAAATTCTTCAAGCTCTGTCAAATTGGCTGTTGATCATAGCTAGAGAACCATTTTCAGATCTTGCCATAGATTGACTGTCTTCTTGGCAACTCTAGTGTAGATTTGGCCATGGTTTATTGTCCAGTTGAAAGGTGAATTCATCTCCCAGCGTCTAGTGTATTGGATTTGCCTAAAAAATAACACTTTGTATTCAGGACAAAAACTGAATTACTTTGCCATGTTTTTTGCAGTACTACTATAGTGCCTTGTTTCAAACATGATGCATGTTTTGGAATATTTTTATTCTGTACAGGCTTCCTTTTCACTCTGTCAATTATTATTATTTATTTACCTTTATTTAACTAGACAGGTCAGTTATGAACAAATTCTTATTTACAATGACAGTCTACCGGGGAACACTGGGTTAACTGCCTTGTTCAGGTGCAGAACAACAGGCTTTTACCTTGTCAGCTCAGGGATTCAATCCAGGAACCTATTGGTTAATGGCACAACACTCTAACCACTAGGCAACCTGCCGCCCCATCAAACTAGTCAAGGTTAGTTTTGTGGAGTAACTACAATGTGTTTGATCCATCCTCAGTGTTCTCCTATCACAGCCATTAAACTCTGTAACTGTTTTAAAGTCACCATTGGCCTCATTGTGAAATTCATGAGCGGCTTCCTTCCTGTCTGACAACTGAGTTAGGAAGGACACCTGTATCTTTGTAGTGACAGGATGTATTGATACACCACCCAAAGTCAAGTTAGTAACTCCACCAAGCTCAAAGGGATATTCAATGTCTGCTTTTTGTTTTACCCATCTACCAATAGGTTCCCTTTACAAGGCATTTGGAAAACCTCCCTGGTCTTTGTGCTTGGATCTGTGTTTGAAATTCCCTGCTCGTCCGAGAGACCTTACAGATAATTGTATGTGTGGGGTACAGAGATCATGTTAAAACACTATTATTGCACACAGAGTCCATGCAATGTATTATGTGATTTGTTAAGCAAATGTTTACTCATTAACTTATTTAGACTTGTCATAACAAAGGGGTTGAACACTTTTTTACTCAAGACATTTAAGATGTTTATTTTTTACATTATTTGTAAAACCTTTGAAAAACTTAATTCCACTTTGTCATTATGGGCTATTGTGTGTGGACCAGTGATCCAAACATCTCAGTTGAATCTATTTTCAATTCAGGCTTTAACACAACAAAATGTTGACAAAGTCAAGGGGTGTGAATACTTTCTGAAGGCACTGTGTCATTTGATGTGTTGTATTATTCTGCAAAACTCACAAGCAGTGATTTACCACTAAGCTTGGTTTGTATAATTGATGTAATATTCTAAATGGGAATTTTGTTATGAATATCGTTATTGATTTATGTACAAATACACTTTTGGAAATAACCAGTCGTTATAATGTTACTTCTATCATATAGAGCTTGTTGTCTTGTATTTAATTATTATCTACACCAATAATGTATATTTCAGACATCACAGTACATACAGTAGCTCTCAGGTTGACATTTATTTGGATGACTCATGTATGTGGAGGCAGCTCTGCAGAGTGGTTACTAGCTGGCACAACAACAAAGTCATAAAACCTAACCATAACTTTAACCCTAGATATTATTATTCAGATCAACATTTTTACATCTACAGTGTTAAATGTAACACTTAATGTGTATATGTGACCCATCAAAATAGTTGTATTAAATAAACACTGTTCAAAGTGTTGACAAACTAACACTCCTAGAGCGTTGGTTCCCTAACACCATGGGTTATTCAGACTTTAAAACTATTAGAGATGAGGCTGCTACACTTTTTAGTTTTATTCCATAACACAGTATTTGGGGGAGAGTGTTGTTTTAACACTGTAAGACCATCTGCATGTTTAACTCAAATACTTAGTAAGTTCAATGAAAATGTATGTGGAGTCCAATGTAAATGTATGTGGAGTTGACTCCAAACCAAAATAGAAGTCAAATCAACAACATTATGCATGCTCTACTGCATGTTGATGTTTGTGAATTGTTTTTAAAATCACCCACCCAAGGCAGAGCTGGAGGCTGGGACAAGAAGCAGCCCCAAAAATATTGTGGGGGGGGCACACGTGGAGTGTGGCTAAGTCAGGTAGGAGACCTGCACCAACTCCCCGTGCTTACCGTGGAGAGAGGTGGACCAGGCAGGCACAGTGAGGCGCATGGTGCGCACTCTGCCAACCGGGATGTTCTAGCTATGTCTGAATCCTGGCTTAGGAAGACCACCAAAAATTCTGAAATGTTCATCCCTAACTACAACATTTTCAGACAAGAAAGAAATGCCTGTGCATGTGGTAAATGTCACCCTGCGAGCTACGGTATGTACTGTGATGTCTGAAATATGCATTATTTGTATAGATAATAATTAAATACAAGACAACAAGCTCTATATGATAGAAGTAACATTATAACGACTGGTTATTTCCAAAAGTGTATTTGTACATAAATCAATAACGATATTCATAACAAAATTCCCATTTAGAATATCACATCAATTATACAAACCAAGCTTAGTGGTAAATCACTGTTTGTGAGTTTTACAGAATAATACAACACATCAAATGACACAGTGCCTTCAGAAAGTATTCACACACCTTGACTTTGTCCACATTTTGTTGTGTTAAAGCCTGAATTGAAAATAGATTCAACTGAGATGTTTGGATCACTGGTCCACACACAATAGCCCATAATGTCAAAGTGGAATTAGGTTTTTCAAAAGTTTTACAAATAATTTAAAAAATAAAAATCTTAAATGTCTTGAGTAAAAAAGTGTTCAACCCCTTTGATATGACAAGTCTAAATAAGTTCATGAGTAAACATTTGCTTAACAAATCACATAATACATTGCATGGACTCTGTGTGCAATAATAGTGTTTAACATGATCTCTGTACCCCACACATACAATTATCTGTAAGGTCTCTCGGACGAGCAGGGACTTTCAAACACAGATTCAAGGCCAAAGACCAGGGAGGTTTTCCAAATGCCTTGTATAGGGAACCTATTGGTAGATGGGTAAAACAAAAAGCAGACATTGAATATTCCTTTGAGCTTGGTGGAGTTACTAACTTGACTTTGGGTGGTGTATCAATACATCCTGTCACTACAAAGATACAGGTGTCCTTCCTAACTCAGTTGTCAGACAGGAAGGAAGCCGCTCATGAATTTCACAATGAGGCCAATGGTGACTTTAAAACAGTTACATAGTTTAATGGCTGTGATAGGAGAACACTGAGGATGGATCAAACACATTGTAGTTACTCCACAATACTAACCTTGACTAGTTTGATGGGGCGGCAGGTTGCCTAGTGGTTAGAGTGTTGTGCCATTAACCAATAGGTTCCTGGATTGAATCCCTGAGCTGACAAGGTAAAAGCCTGTTGTTCTGCACCTGAACAAGGCAGTTAACCCAGTGTTCCCCGGTAGACTGTCATTGTAAATAAGAATTTGTTCATAACTGACCTGTCTAGTTAAATAAAGGTAAATAAATAATAATAATTGACAGAGTGAAAAGGAAGCCTGTACAGAATAAAAATATTCCAAAACATGCATCATGTTTGAAACAAGGCACTATAGTAGTACTGCAAAAAACATGGCAAAGTAATTCAGTTTTTGTCCTGAATACAAAGTGTTATTTTTTAGGCAAATCCAATACACTAGACGCTGGGAGATGAATTCACCTTTCAACTGGACAATAAACCATGGCCAAATCTAAACTAGAGTTGCCAAGAAGACAGTCAATCTATGGCAATATCTGAAAATGGTTCTCTAGCTATGATCAACAGCCAATTTGGTAGAGCTTGAAGAATTTAGAAAAGAATAATGGGAACATTTTGAACAATCCAAATGTGGAAAGCTCTTAGAGACGTACCCAGACAGACTCACAGCGGTAATCAATGCAGAAGGAGCTTCCACAAAGTATTTATTGACTTAGGAGTTTGACTACTTATGTAAATGAGATATTTCTGTCCCCACAAGGATAGTAGAACCAACACACACAGCTCCTCCAGACTGAAAGTTATGCAGGCTTCTGGTTTAGGGCCTCTCTGGTAGCTTTGTCATTGTTTCTCAAGGAACTATTAAGTCTTGCGATGAGAAACAGTAGAAAACCCAGAACAGTGATGATGCTGACGATAGGTGACCTGACGATCCCAGAAACGCTTGTTTTTCATTGCTCACTGAGAAAATAAAGAGAGGTTAGCACTCAGAATACTCACAAATGTTGCAGTAAAAAGCCCGATTTGGAATATATACACTGAGTGTACAAAACATTCTGAAAACCTTCCCTAATATTGAGTTGCACCCCCCTTTGCCCTGAAAACTGCCTCAATTCATCGGGGCATGGATCCTACAAGGTGTCGAAAGCATTCCACAGGGATAATGGCCCATCTTGACTACAATGTTTCCCACAGTTGTGTCAAGTTGGCTTGATGTCCTTTGCGTGGTGGACCATTCTTGATACACACAGGAAACTTTTGAGTGTGAAAAACCCAGCAGCGTTGCAGTTCTTGACACACTCAAACCGGTGCTCCTGGCGCCTACTACCATACCTCATTGAAATGCACTTAAATCTTGTCTTGCCATTCACCCTCTGAATGGTACACATACACAAGCCATGTCTCATTTATCTCAATGCTAAATAAATTAAATCCGTCTTTAACCTGTCTCCTCCCCTTCATCATCACTGATTGAAGTGGATTTAACAAGTGACATCAACAAGGGATCATAGCTTTCACCTGGATTCACCTGGTCAGTCTATGTCATGGAAAGAGCAGGTGTTCCTAATGTTTTGTACACTCAGTGTATATGAATACTGTATTATCACATTTAATTTGAATTACAGGACATTTTCCTGGTCATATCACATGAACCCATTTAACCTGTGTAACACTGGTCACTGTATATTAACATTGTACTCACCTGTAACGGAAACATTCAATGTGCCATGTCCGTTGCCACAGTCTGTGTTAATGGTAAAAGTGTAGTTTCCCTCATCAACTTTGGTAACATTTTTGATCTTACAAAAGTAGGTGTTGGTTGTTATCGTAGTGTTACAATCTTTTGTACAATCACAATTTCGTATTGGAGATTTTGATTTATGTTTCCAGAAACAATTTGTAGTTTTACATCCCAGATTATTCTGACCTACATCACTGTAATCCACTCTACATGTCAGGTTGTGGTTCTGTCCTGCTACAACCGATTGATTTTCACACGTTACATTAACCCCTGGAAAAACAAACAAGGACATGAATTAATGGACAAGCAACATAATATCGGATGTCAATGAATGAAAGGATATCAATGGATAATATTGGGTATCAAACTATATCAAGGAATGAACATGCAACATAATATCATAGCATTGTTCCAGTACATTTTACATTATGATAATGGTGTTCATATACTGTACATGACAAACATGTACATTCACATTCATATGTACAGTGGGGCAAAAAAGTATTTAGTCAGCCACCAATTGTGCAAGTTCTCCCACTGAAAAAGATGAGAGAGGCCTGTAATTTTCATCATAGGTACACTTCCACTATGACAGACAAAATGAGAAAAAAAATCCAGAAAATCACACGAAGCGAGGCGGCCAAATACAAATTTTGCCTTTACAAATCATGTCCAATAAATGGAATTTACCACAGGTGGACTACAATCAAGTTGTAGAAACATCTCAAGGATAATCAATGGAAACAGGATGCACCTGAGCTTAATTTCAAGTCTCATAGCAAAGGGTCTGGGTACTTATGTAAATAAGGTATTTCTGATAATATTTTTAATACATTTGCAAAAATGTACATAAAAACTTGTTTTTGCTTTGTCATTATGGGGTATTGTGTATTGATTATTCATTTTTATTTATTTAAGTTATTTTAGAATAAAATAACTTAAATGCCATTTTAGAATAAGGTTGGAAAGTAACAAAATGTGGAATGGGGTCTGAATACTTTCTGACTGCACTGTAGCTTAGTAGAACCCCCCTCTTGTTTAATGCACAAAAATGTAAGAGGGTAATTCTACCCAATGCAAACGCTGAGTGTTGGAGTGTGCCCCTGGCTAACAGTAAAACAATATATAATACAAAATCTTGTCGTCTAGATTGCTTAAATAAGGAATGTGAAATTATTTTAACTTTTACTTTTGATACTGAAGTATATTTAAAACCAAATACTTTTAATCAAGTAGTATTTCACTGGGTGACATTCACTTTACTTCAGTCGTTTTCTATTAAAAGGCATCTTTTCTTGTATGGAAATTGGGTACTTTTTCCACCACTGGAATTTATACACCTCTGTCAGCATCAATGAAGCTACAAAACTGTCTGTGTTCAATCTGAACATGACAAAACAATTACATTTAATCACGTCTTTTTCTCTCTCAACATGGCAGGGTTCATAAATATTGACACCAATGAAGATTCTTATATATAAAGTATCGAAAGGTTTTGTATTTGGTCCCATATTCCTAGCAGGCAATTTGACTTTTCAAACTTGTTGGATGCATTTGTTGTTAGTTTTGGTTGTGTTTCAGTTATTTTCTGCTCAATAGAAATGAATGGTAAATAATGTATTGTGTCATTTTGGAGTCACTTTTATTATAAATAAGAACAGCATATGTTTCTAAACACTTCTACAATAATGTGTTTGCTACCACAATGATGAATACTCCTGATTTAATTGTGAATAATGATGAGAGGGTCAAAGATCCTACCCCCAAGACATGCTAACCCCTCACCAATACAATAACAGGGAGGTTAGTATGTCTCGGGGCTATGATCTTTGAACCTATAACTTTCTCACTCATAACAACCATAATAATGTATAAAGTGTGCAGTTTACCTTGTTTTTCTGACTGGACATTAGAAGTGAACAAACCGAGACTCAGAAACAGCAGAAGCATTTTGCCATGTGTCCTAAAGCACAAAGAACAAATACCACAAAACATGAATAGCTTATACATTAACCTACATCAGATTGGACATAGACTGTATGCTTCAAGCAGTAGTTCTATGTCTTGAAGGACTGGAATTAACCACAGCCCTGATCTGTAGTCATGGCAACTGTGGAGCTGTAGTGATATTTAAGAACAGGTCAGGAGAAATTCTGGGTGAATCTGAATAGTTTTCAAGTCCCACTCATGCAGTTTTTAAAATTACTTTTCCTCATGAAAGACCATATCCAAAGTATAAATACAGTAGTGTATACACACTTAAGCTTTAAAATAGACATTGAGAAAAAGAGCTGTTTAGACTTAACTGCAAAAGTCAATGAGTTAAAAAATACTTTGGCGTTGTAAAATGGGTATGAGAGGTTCTGAATTGCAACCTGGGGCTCCCCCGCACCAAAACTTCTCCCCCTGCATGCAATCTGCAAAGCCTAAACTTCTCCACATTTATGCATTTTCTTCTCTCCACAGCCTTAGTAGGCCTACCAAAGAAACACCCAGAGTTCAGCTGAATTCACCATCTAACACAGACTGTCATTAGCTCTGAGGAAAACAAAATAACCTTCTGAGATTGAGACTCTGAGAGTAATCATGAGATGTCCGTCAAGGTGACGTGACTAACAAATCCTGACACACACTCACTCACTCACTCACTCACTCACTCACTCACTCACTCACTCACCACTCACTCACTCACTCACCACACCACTCACTCACTCACTCACTCACCACCACCACTCACTCACTCACTCACTCACGCGTGTTTTAAGGGCTAGCAGGCAGGCAGGAAGGCTGGCAGGCACATGCACACAATAATCTAAGTAGGTAAGGATACTGTACTTACAAACTTACAGCTTCTGAATGTTCTGCCATCAAATAAAGTTGTATTGTGCAGTGTCCCAGAAAATAACTGGGGGAGAAGAGATTGGGTGGACAGTGGATACCCCTTTCACAACCCCGAACCTACTTGAAGAATGCAACACCTTCTCTCTCTCTCTTTCTCGGACAGATCCCCGACAGTCCTAATATGGGCACTGAGGGAGGACAAAGCTACAGTGATTTCACTTTCACAAAGGGTTTTTCCCTGGACTTTTTCTTAGGCTGCGCTAGATTTTACAGACAGGAAAGAACACCATGACCCTGATTATACATTCACCAGACAGTTTATTAGGTACACCCATCTAGTACCGGATCGGACACCCCTTTGTCTCCAGAACAGCCTGAAGTCTTTGGGGAATGGATTCTTCAAGTCAAAAACGTTCCTCATGGATGTTGGTTCATGAAGGTAGGTGGACTGTGAGCTACTGGTAGGTGGACTGTGAGCTACTGGTAGGTGGACTGTGAGCTACTGGTAGGTGGGCTGTGAGCTACTGGTAGGTGGACTGTGAGCTACTGGTAGGTGGACTGTGAGCTACTGGTAGGTGGACTGTGAGCTACTGGTAGGTGGACTGTGAGCTACTGGTAGGTGGACTGTGAGCTACTGGTAGGTGGACTGTGAGCTACTGGTAGGTGGGCTGTGAGCTACTGGTAGGTGGACTGTGAGCTACTGGTAGGTGGACTGTGAGCTACTGGTAGGTGGACTGTGAGCTACTGGTAGGTGGACTGTGAGCTACTGGTAGGTGGGCTGTGAGCTACTGGTAGGTGGACTGTGAGCTACTGGTAGGTGGACTGTGAGCTACTGGTAGGTGGACTGTGAGCTACTGGTAGGTGGGCTGTGAGCTACTGGTAGGTGGACTGTGAGCTACTGGTAGTTGGACTGTGAGCTACTGGTAGGTGGACTGTGAGCTACTGGTAGGTGGACTGTGAGCTACTGGTAGGTGGGCTGTGAGCTACTGGTAGGTGGACTGTGAGCTACTGGTAGGTGGACTGTGAGATACTGGTAGGGGGACTGTGAGCTACTGGTAGGTGTGCTGTGAGCTAATGGTAGGTGGACTGTGAGCTACTGGTAGGTGGACTGTGAGCTACTGGTAGGTGGACTGTGAGCTACTGGTAGGTGGACTGTGAGCTACTGGTAGGTGGACTGTGAGCTACTGGTAGGTGGACTGTGAGCTACTGGTAGGTGGACTGTGAGCTACTGGTAGGTGGGCTGTGAGCTACTGGTAGGTGGACTGTGAGCTACTGGTAGGTGGACTGTGAGCTACTGGTAGGTGGACTGTGAGCTACTGGTAGGTGGACTGTGAGCTACTGGTAGGTGGACTGTGAGCTACTGGTAGGTGGGCTGTGAGCTACTGGTAGGTGGACTGTGAGCTACTGGTAGGTGGACTGTGAGCTACTGGTAGGTGGGCTGTGAGCTACTGGTAGGTGGACTGCGAGCTACTGGTAGGTGGGCTGTGAGCTACTGGTAGGTGGACTGCAAGCTACTGGTAGGTGGACTGTGAGCTACTGGTAGGTGGACTGTGAGCTACTGGTAGGTGGACTGTGAGCTACTGGTAGGTGGGCTGTGAGCTACTGGTAGGTGGACTGTGAGCTACTGGTAGGTGGACTGTGAGCTACTGGTAGGTGGACTGTGAGCTACTGGTAGGTGGACTGTGAGATACTGGTAGGTGGACTGCGAGCTACTGGTAGTCCGCGATCGACCTGTTGCAGAGCTTTGCCCTAGACACTATGGTGCAGGAAAATCCCAGGAGGGCGGCCATTTCTGAAATACTGAATCCGGTGTGCCTGGAAACAGCGATCGTACCACGCTCAAAGTCGTTTAGGTCACTCGTTTTGCCCATCCTAATGTTCAATCAAACAGTAACTGAAATCCTCGATGCCTGTCTGCCTGCTTTATATAGCAAGCCAAGGCCACGTGACTCACTGTCTGTAGAAGTGATCAATTTTTGTGAACAGGGTGGTGTACCTAATAAACTGTCCGGTGAGTGGATCTCATATGGACATCATATAGCTAAGATAATTCCAGTGCTCATGACATGGATGAACTCGTGCATTGCAAATGGCAGCCACACTACCAGCATTATTAGTGAGAAGAGCTACTAGCACTTTCAATCGCTTGATTGATCATTCAGCATGTTGGAATCACAGGAGACAAAACAACGTGTCCATTTGTCAGTTGAAACAAGTACAACTGGTTTTATTTCAACTGTTTGGATCACTTCTAAGACTGCTTTTAGTCCTACTTACAGGTTTCACATTCACTACATGTTAACAGGACACAGTTTGATTGATAGTTTTCCTGCTTCATCCCCTTGGATCAGATACAATTGTTTTCCCAATGTCACAAATGTGTCTGTCACATCATGAATTCCCTCTGGAACAAAGCACAAATATTTGCTGTTTCCCTCCATGGTGAAAGCAGTGGATCAGCCTCCACAACACTCGAGAGCAGTACATCGGATGGGATAACAGCACCACCTTCTGGTCGAGTAAGGAAGTTCAGAATCAAGTCTTGGATATATGGGTGTTTTCCAGAGATGATTCTTTAGGCAGGGAGCAAAGGAACACAATCACAGCATCCAGGCCCTCTGGCCATCCCCGCCTATACAATGGTACCTATGGAAACCACTGCAGTGGGTCCTTAGAAGACAGAGGGTCAGTGATTGATTGGGCTTTTGGATGTTGAGGTGTGTTTGGGTTTGTGTGTGTGTGTGTGTCTCACCACTGTATGTGTGTCTGTGTCTGGCTGGGGGTCTGCTGTGTGTACTGTGTGTGTAGGAGTGTGTTGGCATGCGTTGAGTCCTGTCCCTCCAGCCAATCCTGGTAGAGTATGAGTAGGTCAGGGTTTGTGTCAGGCAGCCTGACTGTTAGACTGCTGTAGGCGTCCTCCATCTGCTGAACCAAGGCCTTGTCCACCCGACCCCCTGTCTCTCCCTCTGCCTGCCCACGACCACTCACACAGCCTGGGGAGAGAGAGGGGGAGAACGGCGGTCAAACAAAGTATAAAATACAAAAATAAAGATTACACTAAATCCCTTTTCTAGTTTCTATATCCAGTTCAGCTCAACACAAACAGGTTGACAGCTGCCTCGTCACATTAACCCAAAACCAAACCAGGACCAGGAAGTAGATGTGACCTACCGCCGGGGCATGACAGCACCTCCACCAGTTGGTAGGGGATGTGTCTTGTCCTCATGCGGTGGACCAGAGTCTGGATGTTCCTGAAGCCGTAGACGGATGCAAACTGCAGCAGCACCTCCCCATCCCGCTCCAGACACACCTCCTGGAAGTCACGGTTCCTAGAGGAGGGAGGCAAGGGGAGAGATGAAGGGAGGAGGGGGGAGAGATGAAGGGAGGAGGGGGAGAGATGAAGGGAGGAGGGGGAGAGATGAAGGGAGGAGGGGGGAGAGAGGGAGGAGGGAGGAGAGAGATGAAGGGAGGAGGGGGAGAGATGAAGGGAGGAGGGGGAGAGATGAAGGGAGGAGGGGGGGAGAGAGGGAGGGAGGAGAGAGGGAGGAAGGAGGAGAGATGAAGGGAGGAGGGGGAGAGATGAAGGGAGGAGGGGGAGAGATGAAGGGAGGAGGGGGAGAGAGGAAGGGAGGCGGGGGAGAGAGGGAGGAGGGAGGAGAGATGAAGGGAGGAGGGGGAGAGAGGGAGGAGAGAGGGAGGGAGGAGGGGGAGATAGGGAGGAGAGAGGAAGGGAGGTGGGGGAGAGAGGGAGGAGGGAGGAGAGAGGGAGGAGGGGGTGATAGGGAGGGAGGCGGGGGGGAGAGAGGGAGGAGGGAGGAGAGAGGGAGGGAGGAGGGGGAGATAGGGAGGAGGGGGAGATAGGGAGGCGGGGGAGGGAGGGGGAGAGATGAAGGGAGGAGGGGGAGAGAGGAAGGGAGGCGGGGGAGAGAGGGAGGAGGGAGGAGAGATGAAGGGAGGAGAAGGGAGAGAGAAAGGGAGGAGGGGGAGAGAGGGAGTGAGGAGGGGGAGATAGGGAGGAGGGGGAGAGAGGAAGGGAGGCGGGGGGGGAGAGAGGGAGGAGGGAGGAGAGAGAGGGAGGAGGGGGAGATAGGGAGGAAGAGAGGAAGGGAGGCGGGGGAGATAGGGAGGGAGGAGGGGGAGATAGGGAGGAGGGAGGAAGGGAGGCAGGGGGGAGGGAGTGAGAGAGGAAGGGAGGCGGGGGATGGAGGGAGGAGGGGGGGAGAGAGGAAGGGAGGAGAGGGGAGAGAGGAAGGGAGGAGGGGGAGAGAGGAAGGGAGGAGAGGGGAGAGAGGAAGGGAGGCGGGGGGAGGGGAGAGGAAGGGAGGCGGGGAGGGAGGAGGGGGAGAGAGGAAGGGAGGAGAGGGGAGAGGAGGGGGCAGGAAAGGGTTGAGATGGAGGGAGGCAGGGAGGTGGGATATATTTTTAATTCACTCCCTCTTTTACAGCCTGCTTCCTTTACTCTCTTTTCTACCCCTCTCCGCTCTCATCCTTCCCTCTCCTGAGTTCAAATACTATTTAAGGTATTTCAATTACTTTCAAAGACATTATATTTATATATATATATATTTATATACTCCCATGCATTTGGACCAGGGCCCGTATCCACAAAGCATCTCAGAAAAGGTCCTAGGAATCCTGTTAACCTGTTTTAAGACAACAAAAACTCTCCAAACTCTGAGCCAGGAATAAAATCGACTTATAAAAGTATATCTCAGCTGGTAATCACGACAGTTTGAGGTACCCCAAAGGAAAGATAGTGATGACGTGCATTGACATTGCTGCAAATGATGGAGAATAACCACGACCACGATCACGATGAGGCATCGCCCACTGTGAACTCTATAGCAGGCTCCAGACAACTACAGTGAATGTGACTGTACATCAAATGTTGTAATGGTAAAAAGGTAGATATCATTTCTTTCTGACACGATCACTTTGCCTACTCTTATTGCCTAACATGTTGGCATGCATAACCTTTTTTGATAATACAAATTTTGAAAGTTGTTAAAAGCAGAATTTTATAATATTACCATTGTCAACACACTCGTCGTCACTCCCGTTTAACGACTCTAAATCGCTTTGGCACAGTAGGCATCAAGTCACTTGCCGATAATGTTGCATATAACGCTGCAACTTTTTGAAAGAGCTGTCATTTTCATCTAACACTATTGAAGTTAACACTATAGATGCCTTCAATTCCCAATTTATTGTCACGCCTTGGTCATAGTATTTTGTGTTTTCGTTATATGTTTGGTCAGGCCAGGGTGTGACATGGGTTTATATGTTGTGGTTCGTATTGGGGTTTTTGTATTATTGGGATTACGGCTGAGTAGGGGTGTTGCATAGGTTTGGCTGCCTGAGGCGTTTCTCAATCAGAGTCAGGTGATTCTCGTTGTCTCTGATTGGGAACCGTATTTAGGTAGCCTGGGTTTCGCTTTGTATTTCGTGGGTGATTGTTCCTGTCTCTGTGTAGTGTTCACCAGAACACTGTATTAGGTTTCACGTTCCGTTTGTTGTTTTGTATTCATTAGTTATTTCATGTATCGTCATATTTTCATTAAAGACATGAGTAACCACCACGCTGCATTTCGGTCCTCTCTTTCGACAAACGAAGAACGCCGTTACATTTATAGGTTTTTCACAATTTAGAGATATTTTAAACAACGTGATGTTGCGTTCCAAAGGGATCACTTGAAATAACATGAAGTAGGTCATTAAATAATCAAAAGAAAAACAGGTTTATTTATTAGCCTGGTGGTTCTAAGTATTTAGGCATGTTATGTGAAAGAGGTATGTTACAGGTCTAGATTATTTATGGTTGATGAAATATCATTTTAACAACTCAAAAGCAATTGCATGTGATGCAGGAATCACTGACTCACTGCAATGTTCTGTTACCAAGACATCTGCTGGTAACTCTTAACTGGTTAGGGCAGCTCACGAGGTCTCCTAAATATCTGTTGACTTGGTGTGACTCTTATGACTAAAGAGGCTTCATGCACAGCTGGTTTTTATTTGACCCAGAAGAGTAAAATGTCTCTATTCTCAGCGCTTGGGGCCAATGTTCCATTCTGAGACGCTTTGTGGATGCAGGCCCAGACCTGTTTTGCTGGTTTAAATAATGTTTTTGAAAATACTTTGAATAGATGTAATTGATTCAAGCCACATTATCTAAAAATTAAATAAAAAAAATACACAGAAAATAAGTATTTAAATAAACAATAATAATCCAGGCGTATTTGAACCCAGGTCAGCGCTCTTCCCTCTCCAACGGTCTCAGTTCAAGGTCTTCCATCTCTCTCCCCTCCTCACCTGAGAGTCTTGTATGTGATCTGGTCGACATCCAGACCAAACAGTTCCTTCGCAGCGTATTTGAAGACGTGTTCCAGGAAGCCCTCGGATCCTTTGCCCTCATGTCTCACCAAGGCTTGGCCCCTGCCTCACTCAGCCTAACATGAAGATAAAGAGAAGAACGTTACACACTCGGAGTAGCTGAACCTAACAGACAGAAATACACTCACAGACACACATCACCACCTCACTGAGCAATGAGCCTGACATTGAGCACTGACAAACACTTCCTGGTTAAGAACCCAGTGAACATTGAAACACTTACACGTGGTCTAGAGGGACAGAGTCCAGGTCTGCTACGGACACCTTCATCTGTTCCATCATGAGGAACACCTCCCCTGGAACACACACACATTCAGTCTCACATTAAAACAACAGACAACTTATATGGAATGCAGTGTTTGATTTTTATCAGACATAAATGGGACCCATCACATCCCAAAAGTTGACTCGAGTTTCCCGAACAGCCCCTGGAAGCACCTGGATGATCATCAAGACTCATGGAAGAATGTTCTGTGAACAAATGAGTCAAAAGTATAATGTTTTGAACGACATGGGTCCCGTTATGCCTGGCGAACACCAAACTCTGCATTCCACAGTAAGAACCTCATACCAACGGTGAAGCATGGTGGTGGTAGTGTGATGGTTTGGGGATGCTCTGCTGCCTCAGGACCTGGACAACTTGCCTTAATAGAAGGAACCATGAATTCTGCTCTGTATCAGAGTTCTACAGGAGAATGTCAGGCCATCCGTCAGGGAGCTGAAGCTGAAGTACAGCTGGGTCATGCAGCAAGACAATGATCCAAAACACACAATTAAGTCTACATGAAAATGGCTAAAAAGCAACAAATGTGAAGGTTTGGAATGGCCTAGTCAAAATCCAGGCCTAATCCCAATTGAGATGACAGGACTTGAAACGAGCAGCTCAGGCTTGAAAACCCACAAAATGTTGCTGAGTTACTGCAGTTCTGCATGGAAGAATGAGCCAAAATTCCCCCACAGCGAGCTGAAAGACTGATCAACAGCTACAGGAAGCGTTTGGTTGGATTCATTGCAGCTAAAGGTGGTACCACCAGGTATTGAGTGTAAGGGGGCAATGACTTTCTCACACAGGGGCTTTGGGTGTTGCATAACTTTGTGTATGAAGAAAGTATGCAATTGTTGTGTTATTTTTTCACTCAGGTTCCCTTTATCTAATATTAGGTTTTGGTTGAAGATCTGATAAAATTCAGTATCAAAAATATGCAAAAACAGAGAAAATCAGAAAGGGGGCAAATACTTTACAGCTAGAGAGGATAAATATAGAGGTAGAGAGGATAAATATAGAGGTAGAGAGGATAAATATAGAGGTAGAGAGGATAAATATAGAGGTAGAGAGGATAAATATAGAGATAGAGAGGATAAATATAGAGGTAGAGAGGATAAATATAGAGGTAGAGAGGATAAATATAGAGGTAGAGAGGATAAATATAGAGGTAGAGAGGATAAATATAGAGGTAGAGAGGATAAATATAGAGGTAGAGAGGATAAATATACAGGTAGAGAGGATAAATATAGAGGTAGAGAGGATAAATATAGGGGTAGAGAGGATAAATATAGAGGTAGAGAGGATAAATATAGAGGTAGAGAGGATATATATAGAGGTAGAGAGGATAAATATAGAGGTAGAGAGGATAATATAGGAGGTAGAGAGGATAAATATAGAGGTAGAGAGGATAAATATAGAGGTAGAGAGGATAAATATAGAGGTAGAGAGGATAAATATAGAGGTAGAGAGGATAAATATAGAGGTAGAGAGGATAAATATAGAGGTAGAGAGGATAAATATAGAGGTAGAGAGGATAAATATAGAGGTAGAGAGGATAAATATAGAGGTAGAGAGGATAAATATAGAGGTAGAGAGGATAAATATAGAGGTAGAGAGGATAAATATAGAGGTAGAGAGGATAGATAGAGGTAGAGAGGATAAATATAGAGGTAGAGAGGATAGATATAGAGGTAGAGAGGATAGATATAGAGGTAGAGAGGATAAATATAGAGGTAGAGAGGATAAATATAGAGGTAGAGAGGATAAGTATAGAGGTAGAGAGGATATATATAGAGGTAGAGAGGATAAATATAGAGGTAGAGAGGATAAATATAGAGGTAGAGAGGATAAATATAGAGGTAGAGAGGATAGATATAGAGGTAGAGAGGATAGATATAGAGGTAGAGAGGATAAATATAGAGGTAGAGAGGATAAAATATAGAGGTAGAGAGGATAAATATAGAGGTAGAGAGGATAAATATAGAGGTAGAGAGGATAAATATAGAGGTAGAGAGGATAAATATAGAGGTAGAGAGGATAAATATAGAGGTAGAGAGGATAAATATAGAGGTAGAGAGGATAAATATAGAGGTAGAGAGGATAAATATAGAGGTAGAGAGGATAAATATAGAGGTAGAGAGGATAAATATAGAGGTAGAGAGGATAAATATAGAGGTAGAGAGGATAAATATAGAGGTAGAGAGGATAAATATAGAGGTAGAGAGGATAAATATAGAGGTAGAGAGGATAAGGATAAATATAGAGGTAGAGAGGATAAATATAGAGGTAGAGAGGATAAATATAGAGGTAGAGAGGATAGATAGAGGTAGAGAGGATAAATATAGAGGTAGAGAGGATAGATATAGAGGTAGAGAGGATAGATATAGAGGTAGAGAGGATAAATATAGAGGTAGAGAGGATAAATATAGAGGTAGAGAGGATAAGTATAGAGGTAGAGAGGATATATATAGAGGTAGAGAGGATAAATATAGAGGTAGAGAGGATAAATATAGAGGTAGAGAGGATAGATATAGAGGTAGAGAGGATAGATATAGAGGTAGAGAGGATAGATATAGAGGTAGAGAGGATAAATATAGAGGTAGAGAGGATAAATATAGAGGTAGAGAGGATAAATATAGAGGTAGAGAGGATAATATAGAGGTAGAGAGGATAAATATAGAGGTAGAGAGGATAAATATAGAGGTAGAGAGGATAAATATAGAGGTAGAGAGGATAAACATAGAGGTAGAGAGGATAAATATAGAGGTAGAGAGGATAAATATAGAGGTAGAGAGGATAAATATAGAGGTAGAGAGGATAAATATAGAGGTAGAGAGGATAAATATAGAGGTAGAGAGGATAAATATAGAGGTAGAGAGGATAAATATAGAGGTAGAGAGGATAAATATAGAGGTAGAGAGGATAAACATAGAGGTAGAGAGGATAAATATAGAGGTAGAGAGGATAAATATAGAGGTAGAGAGGATAAATATAGAGGTAGAGAGGATAAATATAGAGGTAGAGAGGATAAATATAGAGGTAGAGAGGATAAATATAGAGGTAGAGAGGATAAATATAGAGGTAGAGAGGATAAATATAGAGGTAGAGAGGATAAATATAGAGGTAGAGAGGATAATATAGAGGTAGAGAGGATAAATATAGAGGTAGAGAGGATAGATATAGAGGTAGAGAGGATAGATAGAGGTAGAGAGGATAGATATAGAGGTAGAGAGGATAGATAAAGAGGTAGAGAGGATAGATAGAGATAGAGAGGATACATATAGAGGTAGAGAGGATAAATATAGAGGTAGAGAGGATAAATATTGAGGTAGAGAGGATAGATAGAGGTAGAGAGGATAGATATAGAGGTAGAGAGGATAGATAGAGGTAGAGAGGATAGATATAGAGGTAGAGAGGATAAAGATAGAGGTAGAGAGGATAGATATAGAGGTAGAGAGGATAGATAGAGGTAGAGAGGATAAATATAGAGGTAGAGAGGATAGATAGAGGTAGAGAGGATAAATATAGAGGTAGAGGATACATATAGAGGTAGATAAATATAGAGGTAGAGAGGATAATATAGAGATAGAGAGGATAATATAGAGGTAGAGAGGATAAATATAGAGGTAGAGAGGATAGATATAGAGGTAGAGAGGATAAATATAGAGGTAGAGAGGATAAATATAGAGGTAGAGAGAGGATAAATATAGAGGTAGAGAGGATAGCTATAGAGGTAGAGAGGATAAATAGAGGTAGAGGATAAATATAGAGGTAGGATAAATATAGAGGTAGAGAGGATAGCTATAGAGGTAGAGAGGATAAATATAGAGGTAGAGAGGATATATATAGAGGTAGAGAGGATAAATATAGAGGTAGAGAGGATAAATATAGAGGTAGAGAGGATAAATATAGAGGTAGAGAGGATATATATAGAGGTAGAGAGGATAAATATAGAGGTAGAGAGGATAAATATAGAGGTAGAGAGGATAAATATAGAGGTAGATAGGATAAATATAGAGGTAGAGAGGATAGCTATAGAGGTAGAGAGGATAAATATAGAGGTAGAGAGGATATATATAGAGGTAGAGAGGATAAATATAGAGGTAGAGAGGATAGCTATAGAGGTAGAGAGGATAGCTATAGAGGTAGAGAGGATAAATATAGAGGTAGAGAGGATAAATATAGAGGTAGAGAGGATACAGTTGAAGTCGGGAAGTTTACATACACCTTTGTCAACTACATTTTTGTACAATTCCTGACATTTAGTCCTCGTAAAAATTCCCTGTCTTAGGTCAGTTAGGATCACCACTTTGTTTCAGAACGTGAAAAGTCAGAATAAGACTAGAGAAAATTATTTCAGCCGTTATTTCTTTCATCACATTCCCAGTGTGTCAGAAGTTTACATACACTCAATTAGAATTTGGTAGCATTGCCTTTAAATTGTTTAACTTGGGTCAAACGTTTCAGGTAGCCTTCCACAAGCTTCCCACAATAAGTTGGGTGAATTTTGGCCCATTCCTGACAGAGCTGGTGTAACTGAGTCAGGTTTGTAGGCCTCCTTGCTCACACACACTTTTTCAGTTCTGCCCACAAATTTTCTATACGATTGAGGTCAGGGCTTTGGGATGGCCACTCCAATAACTTGACTTTGCTGTCCTCCAGCCATTTTGCCACAACTTTGAAGTATGCTTGGGGTCATCAGAAGACCCATTTGTGACCAAGCTTTAACTTCCTGATTGATGTCTTGAGATGTTGCTTCAATATATCCACATAATTGTCCTTCCTCATGATGCCATATATTTTGTGAAGTGAACCAGTCCCTCCTGCAGCAAAGCACCCCCACAACATGATGCTGCCACCCCCGTGCTTCACAGTTGGGATGGTGTTCTTCGGCTTGCAAGTCTCCCCCTTTTTCCTCCAAACATAACGATGGTCATTATGGCCAAACAGTTCTATTTTTGTTTCATCAGACCAGAAGACATTTCTCCAGAAGTACGATCTTTGTTCCCATGTGCAGCTGCAAACCTTTTTATGGAGGTTTTGGAGCAGTGGCTTCTTCCTTGCTGAGCGGCCTTTCAGGTTATGTCGATATAGGACTAGTTTTACTGTGGATATAGATACTTTTGTACCTGTTTCCTCCAGCATCTTCACAAGGTCCTTTGCTGTTGTTCTGGCATTGAAAAGTACGTTCATCTCTAGGAGAAGGAAAGCGTCTCCTTCCTGAGCGGTATGGCGGCTGCGTGGTCCCATGGTGTTTATACTTGCGTACTATTGTTTGTACAGACAAACATGGTACCTTCAGGCGTTTGGAAATTGCTCCCAAGCATGAACCAGACTTGTGGAGGTCTACAATTTTATTTCTGAGGTCTTGGCTGATTTCATTTGATTTTCCAATGATGTCAAGCAAAGAGGCACTGAATTTGAAGGTAGGCCTTGAAATACATCCGCAGGTGCACCTCCAATTGACTCAAATGATGTCAATTAGCCTATCAGAAGCTTCTAAAGCCATGACATAATTTTCTGGAATTTCCAAGCTGTTTAAAGTCAACTTAGTGTATGTAAACTTCTGACCTACTGGAATTGTGATACAGTGAATTATAAGTGAAATAATCTGTCTGTAAACAGTTATTGGAAGAATTACTTGTATCATGCACAAAGTAGATGTACTAACCGACTTGCCAAAACTATAGTTTGTTAACAAGAAATGTGTGGAGTGGTTGAAAAACGAGTTTTAATAACTCCTACCTAAGTGAATGTAAACTTCCGACTTCAACTGTATATATAGAGGTAGAGAGGTTAGATCTAGATATATTATTTATTTTATTTCACCTTTATTTAACCCGGTTGGCAAGTAAGCAAGATAGATGGGGTCAATTAGTTCACATATGGTGTCCAGAGCACAGCTGGGGGCAGAGGGTGGTCTATAGCAGGAGGCAACGGTGAGAGACTTGTTTTTAGAGAGGTGGATTTTTAAAAGTAGAAGTTCAAAATGTTTAGGTACCGACTTGGACAGTAGGACAGAACTCTGCAGGCTATCTTTGCAGTAGATTGCAACAACGCCCCTTTGGCAGTTCTATCTCGTCTGAAAATGTTGTAGTTAGGGATGAACATTTCAGTATTTTTGGTGGTCTTCCTAAGCCAGGATTCAGACATAGCTAGAACATCCGGGTTGGCAGAGTGCGCTCCGGGGACACCGTGCGCCTCCCGGTATAACACGGTGCCTGCCCGGTCCAACTCTCTCCACGGTAAGCACGGGGAGTTGGCGCAGGTCTCCTACCTGACTTAGCCACACTCCACGTGTGCCCCCGCCACAAACTTTTTGGGACTGCCTCTCGTCCCAGCCTCCAGCTCTGCCTTGGGTGGGTGATTTTAAAAACAATTCACAAACATCAACATGCAGTAGAGCATGCATAATGTTGTTGATTTGACTTCTAATTTAGTTTGAAGTCAATTTAAGTAATAATTACTTTTCATTGAACTTACTAGAAGTATTTGAGTAAAAAAATGCAGATGGTCTTACAGTGTTAAAACAACACTCTCCCCCAAATACTGTGTTATGGAATAAAAGTAAAAAGTGTAGCAGCATCATCTCTAATAGTTTCAAAGTCTGAATTTGCAACACCCATGGTGTTAGGGAACCAAGACACTAGGAGTGTTAGTTTGTCAACACTTTGAACAGTGTTTATTTAATACAACTATTTTGATGGGTCACATATACACATTAAGTGTTACATTTAACACTGTAGATGTAAAAATGTTGATTTGAAAAATGCTATTTAGGGTTAAAGTTATGGTTAGGTTTTATGACTTTGTTGTTGTGCCAGCTAGTAACCACTCTGCAGAGCTGCCTCCACATACATGAGTCATCCAAATAAATGTCAACCTGAGAGCTACTGTATGTACTGTGATGTCTGAAATATACAGTATTGGTGTGGATAATAATTAAATACAAGACAACAAGCTCTATATGATAGAAGTAACATTATAACGACTGGTTATTTCCAAAGGTGTATTTGTACATAAATCAATAACGATATTCATAACAAAATTCCCATTTAGAATATTACATCAATTATACAAACCAAGCTTAGTGGTAAATCACTGTTTGTGAGTTTTACAGAATAATACAACACATCAAATGACACAGTGCCTTCAGAAAGTATTCACACCCCTTGACTTTGTCCACATTTTGTTGTGTTAAAGCCTGAATTGAAAATAGATTCAACTGAGATGTTTGGGTCACTGGTCCACACACAATAGCCCATAATGACAAAGTGGAATTAAGTTTTTCAAAGGTTTTACAAATAATGTAAAAAATAAAAATCTTAAATGTCTTGAGTAAAAAAGTGTTCAACCCCTTTCTTATGGCAAGTCTAAATAAGTTCATGAGTAAACATTTGCTTAACAAATCACATAATACATTGCATGGACTCACTCTGTGTGAGCTTCTACAAAGTATTGACTTAGAGACGTACCCAGACAGACTCACAGCTGTAATCAATGCAAAAGGAGCTCCTACAAAGTATTGACTTAGAGACATACCCAGACAGACTCACAGCCGTAATCATTATTGACTTAGGAGTTTGACTACTTGTGTAAATGAGATTTTTCTGTCCCCACAAGGATAGTAGAACAACACACACACACACACACACACACACACACACACACACACACACACACACACACACACACACACACACACCACACACACACACAACACACCACTCTTCCAGATTGAAAGTTATGCAGGCTTCTGGTTTAGGGCCTCTCTGGTAACTTTGTCATTGTTTCTCAAGGAACTATTAAGTCTTACGATGCGAAACAGTAGAAAACCCAGAACAGTGATGATGCTGACGATAGGTGACCTGACGATCCCAGAAACGCTTGTTTTTCATTTCTCACTGAGAAAATAGAGTTTAGCACTCAGAATACTCACAAATGTTGCAGTATCAAGCCCCATATGGAATATATACACTGAGTGTACAACACACTCGAACACCTTCCGAATATTGAGTTGCACCCCTTTGCCCTGAAAACTGCCTCAATTCATCGGGGCATGGATCCTACAAGGTGTCGAAAGCATTCCACAGGGATAATGGCCCATCTTGACTACAATGTTTCCCACAGTTGTGTCAAGTTGGCTGGATGTCCTTTGCGTGGTGGACCATTCTTGATACACACAGGAAACTTTTGAGCGTGAAAACCCAGCAGCGTTGAAGTTCTTGACACATTCAAATTGGTGCTCCTGGCGCCTACTACCATACCTCATTGAAATGCACTTAAATCTTGTCTTCCCATTCACCCTCTGAATGGTACACATACACAAGACATGTCTCATTTATCTCAATGCTAAATAAATTAAATCCTTCTTTATCCTGTCTCCTCCCCTTCATCTACACTGATTGAAGTGGATTTAACAAGTGACATCAACAAGGGATCATAGCTTTCACCTGGATTCACCTGGTCAGTCTATGTCATGGAAAGAGCAGGTGTTCCTAATGTTTTGTTAACTCAGTGTATATGAATACTGTATTATCACATTTAATTTGAATTACTGGACCTTTTCCTGGTCATATCACATGAACCCATTTAACCTGTGTAACACTGGTCACTGTATATTAACATTGTACTCACATGTAACGGAAACATTCAATGTGCCATGTCCGTTGCCACAGTTTGTGTTAATGGTAAAAGTGTAGTTTCCCTCATCAGCTTTGGTAACATTTTTGATCTCACAAAAGTAGGTGTTGGTTGTTATCGTAGTGTTACAATCTTTTGTACAATCACAATTTCGTATTGGAGTTTTTGATTTATCCTTCCAGAAATACTGTTCAGTTTTACATCCCGTCTCACTGTTACCTACATCACCCGTCTTATTCTGATATGCATCACTGTAATCCACTCTACATGTCAGGTTGTGGTTCTGTCCTGCTACAACCGATTGATTTTCACACGTTACATTAACCCCTGGAAAACAAACAAGGACATGAATTAATCAACAAGCAACATAGTATCGGATATCAATGAATGAAAGGATATCAATGGATAATATTGGGTATCAAACTATATCAAGGAATGAACATGCAACATAATATCATAGTGTTGTAAGTCTTGTGGGCACACTAGAATAAACAATTATCATGTACTGCACCTTCAGAAACGTTGAAGACCCCTGGACTTATTTCACATTTAGTTGTTTTACTAATTTGATTAAATATATGTTTTACACATAATACCTCATAATGACAAAGTGCTTGTGCTTCTATTTGCGACCATGCAGTGAAAACTAACAAGTAATGTAACAATCTCACAAGACGAACATTCACGGTCCAGTGTAGATACGGCATTGTGCTATTGCCGTGTAGTGGCTCAGCATTCTTACTGGAACGAAATAGCGCAGGCTGCTCTGAGAGTCAAATCCAATTCTGCTCACTTTTCAGCCGTGCGAGTTGGCAACAGGCCAGGGAAGAACAAAGATGCGGGGGGTTGACGACAGTGTCCTAAACCGCAAATGTTATCAGCCGTGTCTCAGATGTGGAGCACGTGGTCTAACAGGGACAGAATCAAGAGTTATGCAGTTACTTCCCTTGCTGTTTACAGAAGGGTCAGCAGCAATACAGGACTCATTCCTTATGGTGGCTGGGATAGAACCGATTTCGGGGTTGGATAGTCTGTGTGAAATGCCAGGGAAGGGATTCTGAAAGGTAACAAGTTAAAGCTGTTAAGAACAAGCAAACTCGCAAGCTCAGAAAAAAATGGGGTTTTCATCAATCACTACAATGTTAATTTAGAAATCATCAATGGAAACAGAATGCACCTGAGCTTAATTTCAAGTCTCATAGCAAAGGGTCTGGGTACTTATGTAAAAAAAGGTATTTCTGATATTATTTTTAATACATTTGCAAAAATGCCCATAAAAACGTGTTTTTGCTTTGTCATTATGGGGTATTGTGCATTGATTATTAATTTTTATTTATTTAAGTCAGTTTAGAATAAGGTTGGAACGTAACAAAATGTGGAATGGGGTCTGAAAACTTTCCGACTGCCCTGTAGCTTAGTAGAACCCCCCTCTTGTTTAATGCACAATGTTAGTTTTGGTTGTGTTTCAGTTATTTTCTGCTCAATAGAAATGAATGGTAAATAATGTATTGTGTCATTTTGGAGTCACTTTATTTATAAATAAGAACAGCATATGTTTCTAAACACTTCTACAATAATGTGTTTGCTACCACGATGATGAATACTCCTGATGATTTAATTGTGAATAATGATGGGAGGGTCAAAGATCTTACCCCCAAGACATGCTAACCCCTCACCAATACAATAACAGGGGAGGTTAGTATGTCTCGGGGCTATGATCTTTGAACGAATAACTTTCTCACTCATAACAACCATAATAATGTATAAAGTGTGCAGTTTACCTTGTTTTTCTGACTGGACATTAGAAGTGAGCAAACAGAGACTCAGAAACAGCAGAAGCATTTTGCCATGTGTCCTAAAGCACAAAGAACAAATACCACAAAACATGAATAGCTTATACATTAACCTACATTAACCTACATCAGATTGGACATAGACTGTATGCTTCAAGCAGTAGTTCTATGTCTTGAAGGACTGGAATTAACCACAGCCCTGATCTGTAGTCATGGCAACTGTGGAGCTGTAGTGATATTTAAGAACAGGTCAGGAGAAATTCTGGGTGAATCTGAATAGTTTTCAAGTCCCACTCAAGCAGTTTTTTAAATTACTTTCCCTTTTGAAAGACCATATCCAAAGTATAAATACAGTAGTGTATACACACTTACGCTTTAAAATAGACATTGAGAAAAATAGAGCTGTTTAGACTTATCTACAAAAGTCAATGAGTTAAAAAATACTTTGGCGTTGTAAAATGGGTATGAGAGGTTCTGAATTGCAACCTGGGGCTCCCCCCGCACCAAAACTTCTCCCCCCTGCATGTAATCTGCAAAGCCTGAACTTCTCCACATTTATGCATTTTCCTCTCTCCACAGCCTTAGTAGGCCTACCAAAGAAACACCCAGAGTTCAGATGAATTCACCATCTAACACAGACTGTCATTAGCGCTGAGGAAAACAAAATAACCTTCTGAGATAGAGACTCTGAGAGTAATCATGAGATGTCTGTCGAGGTGACGTGACCAACAAATCCTCACTCACTCACTCACTCACTCACTCACTCACTCACTCACTCACTCACTCACTCACTCACTCACTCACTCACTCACTCACTCACAATGATCTAAGTAGGTAAGGATACTGTACTTACAAGCTTACAGCCTCTGATTGTTCTGCCGTCAAATAAAGTTGTATAGTGCAGTGTCCCAGAAAATAACTGTGGGAGAAGAGATTCGTTGGAGACAGTGGATACTCCCTTTCACAATCTCTACCCTACCTGAAGACTGTTGAAAAGGCATGCACATTCTCTCTCTCTCTCTCTCTCTCTCTCTCTCTCTTCCTCTCCCTCCTGGACAGATCCCCGACAGTCCTAACATGGGCACCGAGGGAGGACGAAGCTACAGTGAATTTACTTTCACCAAGGGTTTTTTCCCTGGACTTTTTCTTAGGCTAAGCTAGATTTTCCTGACAGGAAAGAACCCCAGACTCTAGTAGAGTTTCCAGAGGTACACCTATCTAGTACTGGATCAGACCCCTCTTGGCCTCCAGAACAGCCTGAGTTCTTTGGGCATGGATTCTACAAGTCAAAAACTTTCCTCAGGGATGTTGGTTCATGCTTACGCAATGGCATCACGCAGCTGCTGCAGATTGGGTGGCAGTGAAACCATGCCCCCAAGAAGTTCTGGAGGCAAAGAAGGGTTCGATCCAGTGCTAGATAGGTGTACCGTTGACACCAGGCAGGTTGGGTCCATCGATTCATGCTGTTTATGCCAATTCCTGATTTCCATTAGCATGACACAAGACCTGGATTCGTTATACCAGACAATATTCTTCCACTCCTAAATTGTTTAGTGTTGATTGCGTGCCCATTGGAGCCACAAAAACATGAAACATGCTGCTAGTTCCTATTTTTTTTTTCTAGATTTCAAAAAGAAACATTCATCTTATATTCTGTCACCTGCACCTCTTCCCTGGGTCCTTAGTGTACAAGACAAAGTTGTGCACAATTTTCTGTCAATATATCTGGTCAAACAACAGTTAATAAACAACTCTAAGGGGGACCTAATAAATATGTGATTTTGGTGGAAAAAAATCACATATTTTCTCCGTTTTATTCTTCCTGGTTTTAGATTTTGTTTTGTGTTTTTACTCTCACAATTACAATTGTTCATAGAGAAACAACACAATTAGATGTTCTGAGTCCATGTCAATGCTTCAATCACATCAGAACACATTTTATTTCGGACTGGACTTGTCATTTGTGAGTGTAATTCCCCCTTAATTGTGCATCTGGCCCTTTAATTCCGTGTCTAGCGAGTGAGGAATGGGCCGTCTGATGTGCTGGTCTAGAAGGTTCTGTACTGATGCTGCTCATTTCATGGCAAAGTTACTCATCAATTACTCATTTTTCTACCATTTATATCTCCTGATTATGACTGTCCTGTTCACCTTGAATTTTATATTGTTGTTGTTATTTCTTTATTCATGTTCAAATTCCCATGTGCAGTCTGAGCCATTCTCTGCTGTACTACTAGTGTTGATGCTTTGGAACTGAAAGTAGTCAAATCTCTTGTTAGGGTTGTTTCGTACATTACATCAGTCTGGATACAAGTGCAGGTTACACGTCGATTTTGTTCATGTAAACCAGGGGTTCTTAAACTATTTCAGCCTGGGACTCAAATGATAAAATTGTGTGTTTTCCTGGTACCCAATCTTATGAAAACATGAAACTATACGTAAATATTGATACTTTTCATTACTCTTATGCTAAAAACAAATTCATCATAGACAAAAAACTGTCATGTCACCTCCTCCTCCTTCCCTCCGGTGCTCGAAGTCGCCGGTCTACTAACCACCGTTCCACACATACACACACACACACACACACACACATAGACACACACACGCACACGCACACACACACATTCACAGACACACACACACACACGCACACGCACACACACACATATTCACAGACACACACACACACACACACACACACACACACACACACACACACACACACACACACACACACACACACACACACACACACACACACACACACACACACACACACACACACACACACACACACACCAAAGTAGGACAAAGCATACATTGATTTTACTTTAAATTTTTCTTAGGCTAATCTAGATCCAAGAAAGGAAAGAACACCAGAGTCAAGGAGAGTTGATATGGTGGAGGTGATATGGTCCTTGACTTGTCTCTCAAAGCACTCACGGAAGTGAGTGCTACGGGGCGGTAGTCGTTTAGCTCTCTCTCTCTCTCTCTCTCTCTCTCTCTCTGATTTTCCTTTTATTTTTATTATATCCCAGAGAGGAAAAAACACCAGACTCAAGGAGAGTTTCCAGAGGTGTTTTAATGCTCAACATGTGTGACAATGACATCATAGATATATATTTTTTAGATAATACAACTTAAAAGGGGCTGATCTGCAATTGGTTCCTCCATTATGGGACTTGTAAATGACTGATATATTTGACTCGTCATGAAACTAGGCGTATGTCGCGGGTCACTACTTCACAGGAGAGCCGTTTGAACATTGTTTTTTATCAAAATGTGTTTTTGGGCAGAAAGGCCTTCTGGAACATGTGAACTTTCATGCGCCTTACAGTTTTTCTCAATTTGCTAAAACACAATTTCTGAAACCTTGCTCCATTTCCTGAAAACAGTAAACACAAAACCTCATCTTCAAGCACTATTTACATAACCTCTGACTCCTCTTGCAAAATGAAACATTCGCCTCAAAACAGTTTTACCTGTGTTCAAAATCAAACACTGCTCTCAAATCATAAACAAAGTGATCAAAATGATATACACTCTCAAGCAGTCAGTAAACAATACACCGAAAAATAGAAAACACATTGTTCAAAACATACAATTCTCAGGAGAAGTACATTTTTAATCTAAAAAAATATTCATATTTTTCCGTCATTGTCTTTTGGTGAACGAAAACATGTTCTATCATAGTAGCTCAAAATTGATCAGAAATTACTACTCTGCTTTGCTCTTTGCAATTTTGTTTTTTGTTCTTCCTCCTCCTTGTACCCCTATTTTTACAGTACTGTACCCTGCATCTCACAAACTTGTCCTTTGTCTCTGTGATACTGTAATTCTTGTTCTTTGTTGATATGAACCTGCAACCAGTCAAAATCTATTGAGCAGTCAGTACTGTTACAGTTTTTCTCAGTCGCTTTGGTGCATTTCTTAGATCAAAAGTGCAATTCTTGATACTACTTGTACAAATTCCAAATCAGCTAGTCACTTGTGCACATCATTAAAGCAATTTCTTATTCCTTTGAACAAATTGCAATTGATAATGTACAAGTGTCAGCTTTTTTCCACATTATCAATTGCTCATGTCATGTTGATCAAAATATAGTAGATGGTTCTCTGTTGAAGAGTCCTACCCCTCAAAACATCTAGGCATTAGTTCCTAGCATAAGCCATTACATACAATTTTTAAAAACTATTTGTCATAAACTGTCAAGCATAGTTTTACACATTTCTATTAGACCTTTTGTACAAAAACGTGAATTGATGAATCGTGCAGGTGAAATTGACCCTCACTCATGAAGGAATGTAAAGTGTTAGTTCAACCAACAATCAACCAGTTGTCTAAATTGCTCAAAGGTGCATCTCATGAAGAATCAATTGGCAAGCATATATAGACAGACCACAACACAGAGTTGCAATTTTCCAATAATGGATGGACCAGGAAACGAACAGGGTCAACAGCCAAGAGGAGGAAGAAGAGGAGCAAGGATGCGTGGTGGAAGGCAAAACAGAGGAAGAGGCAGAAGAGGACATAGGCGCATATCTGATGACATAAGGGCCACTATTGTAGACCATGTTGTCAATCATGGCCTTACAATGGCTGAGGCGGATCGAAGGGTGCAGCCGAATATTGGGAGATCAACCGTGTCCTCAATAGTTCAAACGTTTCGAAGAGAGAACAGGTATGTCCACCAATGTATAGTGCACTGTTACTGTATATAAGCAGTATACTGTATACTTCCTACAATGCTTCATATTACAGTAGTCCACTTGTATTTCACAGCATACAGAAAATACTCTATACAGATACATACTGCACCTTACATGCACCCACCTGTATGTTTACAGTAAAATGTGTGTTCGCATAGTTTTTGTCTGTGAAAGTGTGCGATGCATCACAGCATTTTTCCCCACATAGGACTGCAAGATTACCTCAAACCGGTGGCAGAGGAAGCCTTTTCACACCTCAACAGGAGGAGGCTATTTGCACCATGGTCCGAGCAAACAATGCCACGAGGCTCAGGGAAATACAAAGGACCATTATAGAAGACAACGATGTCTTTGAAAACATCCATACGGTTAGCATCTCAACCATCGACAGGGTGCTGCATAGAAACCAGATGAGTATGAAACAGCTGTACCGTGTACCATTCCAAAGGAATGAGGACAGAGTTAAGGAGCTACGGTACCAGTATGTACAGGTAAAACATATATCTATGTAACTACTTTACAGCAACATTTTATAGTGATACATAGTACAGTAAGCATAAACTGCACACATTTCCATTGCTGTGGAAAGAACATGCAATATATGTACATTTTATGTCACTCTTCCTTACCAAAACAAATTAAACTGTGTGTTCTGGGATATAGCGTATAATGGAGTTGGAATCAAGTGAACCCTCTCACAACTTTGTATACGTGGATGAGGCTGGCTTCAACCTGACCGAATGCAGAAGACGGGGTCGGAATATCATTGGTCACAGAGCTACTGTGGATTTGCCAGGCCAACGGGGAGGAAATATCACCATGTGTGCTGCTATTTCGGAGCATGGTGTCCTAACCCCCCTTATAGGGCCATACAACACCCAGCATCTGTTATTTTTAGAGACTCCCTACAGGGCTCTCATCCCTGATGATGAGAGGGGTCTGTTTAGAGAGGATTTGCCAAAGTATGTGGTCATTTGTGATAATGTGAGTTTCCATCGATCAAACATCATAACGCAATGGTTTGTGACCCATCCGAGGATGCTCATATAATTCCTCCCACCTTATTCACCATTCCTTAACCCAATTGAGGAGTTCTTTTCAGCATGGAGGTGGAAGGTGTACGATTGTTAGCCACACACACAGATGACCCTGCTGGCTGCAATGCATGCAGCATGTGAGGACATCACAGTAGACGCCTGCAGAGGATGGATAAGGCATGCCAAAAGATTCTTTCCACGTCGCGTTGGAAGGGAAAATATCTGGTGTGACGTGGATGAGAATATGTGGGCCGACAGACAGGAAAGTCTGGATGTGTAGAGACAGCACAACAGTGCTGCGGGCAAAGTTGTGCCTTAGGGGTGGTTTCCTGTGTTTCTTTCTAATTTTTTTTTTCCTTTGTGCCCCTTGTGTTGTCCAGTCTCTTTCAATCAATAACCCACATACAGTAATATGTAAATAGTACTGTTGAAATTGATATATGCCAATAGAAGTGCAGCCTTGTGCATTTTCAGGAGCCCCATTGGTGCAAAGCAGAGTCTTCTGTTCTGAGCACCCAATGACCAGTAGATTGGCATGAATATTTACTTTTGAGAGATGGGGGTAGCTTTAGGTGCAGTTTGTGTGTGTGTGTGTTTATGCAATGGTATTTGTGTGTCAGTGGGGTCGTGAGGCAGGACAACAGAGAGGGGGCAGTTTTATGGCTGGGTGTATGTGTTCTTGAGATGGAATGTCTTTGTTTCCTGGGGTCGTGAGACAACAGAGCTGAGGGGGTAGTTTTAGGGGGGTAGTTTTATTGCTGGGTGTGTGAGTTGGTTCCTGTTTTAGCAGGGGTACGTAAGATGACTTGAGTCAGGCGGTTTGGCGCTGTATAATATGAGCTATGTGTATGAATGTTTACATATATATATATATGACAAATCCCCCTCTTCACGTCTACTAGACGTGAACCATAGAACCAAAAATATAAAGCAACCAAACAATTTGGTAGGAACCAAAATTTTGAGTCCCCCTCTTCACGTCTTTTAATACATGAAAACTATAGTGCACTGGTGGTGGTTGCATTCGTGGGTATACATAAGGTGGTGCTTCTAATCTTGTCTGGTGTGCATGGTGGGTCTGTAGGTGTAGTGCTACGCTTGGTGCGTGTGAGATTGAAGGGAGTTATATCAGGAATGGTATCAGGGATAGGGGTTGGGGTGAGAGGGGTTGATGCTTTAGTATGTGTTTGTTCTATTAACCATGTGAGAGTACCTAGGGTTACTCCAAATATCAGTAGGAATATCACAAACAGTGGTTCAGATATTCCTAGCCTTGCCCAGGGAGAGAGAAATATCCCTTTAACTGGGCGAGGTTCCTTTTTCAGGGGAGGCGGAGTTTGATGCCGCATCACCTGAGTCAGGAGTGTCTTCATTTGGAATCAAATTTAGGCTGTTCAAATCAGCTCTGACTTCAGTCAGTGTTCTAGAAGGAATTGGGGCTGGGGTGCAATGTGTAAGGTGGTGCCAAGGTGCGCCTGATTTACCTTTGACCTGGACTGAGTGTGAAGTAACCTCCTTCACTTCGTACGGTCCAGTCCACCTGGGTTCCAGCCACTTTATCTTGTGGACTTTTAACCATCACCCAGTCACCAACCTTTACCTTCAGTGGTGGCGTGTCCCCCGGCAGCTCCCCCTCCTGGACCTTGTGAACCTGGGTAGAGAGTGCTGCAGAGAGAACCGTCAGTTTTTTCACATAATTAGACATTACAATTTGTTGTACATCAAGGGCGGGCATATGACCTCCACCAGACCTTGAGATTGGGGCCTGTACACAGATCCAAATCTGTGGGTTATGCCAAATCTTTCTTCCACCTGTCTTAGGTGTTAGTTACTGAAATATGAGCCATTTGTCAAATTTGATTTGTCTTGGGATGCCATACCTGGGTATTAGTTCTGTTTCTAGCCACTTAATGACTGACTTGGCATCCTCTTTTGCTGTTGGTATTGCTCTACCCATTTGGAGAACCTATCTACCATGACTA